>NC_137166.1:38998891-39131391 GCF_951394435.1 Stenella coeruleoalba
GGCTCGAATGGAAGAGCCTCTGAGGTCAGACAGCGAGCTAGTGGTAGGGCTGGGCGAGGACAGGCCTAGCCCCATGACCTTGTCCCTGTGTCACCCTCCTCCTCTGGTTCAGTGTGTGTGAGCCAACATTCTGTGGGAGACACGTAAGAGGTGGCCAGCTCCATGCAATTTTCCCTCCTGCTGGCTCAGCGTAACAACAACGTTCCAGGCACATTATGTCAATTAGTTCATTACTAATCATCTCATTGAATTTAATTAATTCTTGCAACAACCTTATGAGGTAGGTACTACTTCCATCCCCATTTTACAGATGAGGAAACTGTGTAGTGGTCAAGCCCAGGCCACTCACCGCAAGGTCGGTGCTCTCAGCTCCCTGTCCCGCACTGTTCCCCAGTGCTCAGAGATGACTTCAGATTTAACCTGGCTGAGCACTTTTCTCTTTGATATAGTTAAGTATCTATTTTACAAACTTAGATGGGGAATAAATATTGTTTTTGGTTTATGGCAGTGTTATATAAAATTTCCATTAAAAACAAATTGATTTAAGGAAATCTATGAGTGAATTTCACGAAAGATCCTAACGAGTTAATGGTACAGGTATAAGCAGATATGGCGATAAGGCGAAGGTGGCATGCAAATGATGGAAATGTGGGCCACACTGTCCCCAATGCAGTTAGGGTGGCCATCAGGAAATCTCCAACGCAATGGTTCTCAAATTGGCTTCCAGGGGACCTCAGGGGTTCTAAGACGTCTTGGGGGCCAAGGGAAGGAGAGGCCTCAGGGCTCTCCTCTGCAGCTTTGGCTAGAGGAACTGCTTTTATCAGCTCACATGTGGAAAGATTTCCTTGGAAAAGGACTCTGCTAGAAAATGCTGAAAAAACATGATCTAGACCAAGTTCTTGATTCTGTAGATGGGAAACCAAATTCCACAGAAGAGCAGAGAATCACAACGATTGACGCTCTGCAGTCATTTTAAATAGAAAGTGTCTTTATTTAGGCAGATCGGTGGAGCTTTGGTAGAAGAAGCAAAATATACACTTGAACGGAGTCGTGAGGATTCCTACAGTCCAGTCCCCTGCTTCCGGTAGCCTGGCCACCAGCACATTTGGTAGAGGTGGATGTCCACCTGGGAGCAAGCTCCCCACAGGCAGGGGGCCCGGGAGTCACAGGGCAGAACTGCTGAGCAGTAGCAGACAGTGATGGCTGGTGGTCGAGTGGTGAGTGGGTGCCAGACCCTGGGTAAGCACTTTCAGATGTGTTATCTCCGTTCTAAAGATGAAGAAATGGAGGCTCCGTGTTGACGTGAATTCTCAATATCAGTGCTGGGCCTTACTGGGCTCTGGTCTAGAGTCTGTGCTCCTGATGGCTGAGGCTCCTGCCTCCCAGGAGACGTCCATCAGTGTCTAGCAGATGCAGGTGTCTCATGGTCACAAACACCTCTCTGAGCCCTCTCATCCTGAAGATTCAGACAGGAGGCAGGAATGTTTCTCTCCCTTCTCCTGAGTCTGCGGGGGTTCGTGCAGAATCCTATCGGTTGCCCCACAGGGTTTTCTAGGAGTTCGTGTTCTTTGAGATACAGGAAGGAAGCCAAGGATGGGTGACCAAACACTTTGACAATAAACCAGACCTTATTTACTATTTCTTCTCTTCTACCTTACATCAACCCACTAGGTAGGCATGCTATAAGAGCTCACGTGTATACTTTTTTATTAAAAAGATACCAATGGTATTCTTTCATTCATCCATAAGGCATGTTTTTCATTTACATGTGTATTTTTGCATTTGCACATTAAGTCATGTGTTTGTTACTTTTTAACTCTTTCAATCATCATTCTACCTCTTCATCCATCTATTCATGCATGCCTTTATGCATTCATTCACTTATTCACATTTTTCTTCATGTGGACATTTGTTAGTTCGCTCATTCATTTCATCCTTTCAACAAATAGAACACTTTGAAGTTAATTAATTTCTCTGGAGAAATGTGGAGTAGTTTAGCCATACCCAGGGTAGATTCTGGGCATCTTTCTCATTGTTGCGTGTAGAGGCACATGAAGTTGGATAAATAGTGCCAGGGCCCCTGAGGGAGAATTATTGGCCCATGAGAGGAACAGGCTAAACCCATTTACTGTGACCATGGGATCTAAATATCACTTGTGTGCTGCGGTCTTAGGGTCTTCCCTCCTCAGGTCTTCCCTAGGGCCTGAGAATATGTGGGGGCCCCCCAGACCTCCTCAATAAGTCTCATGACCCCGAGCCATCGCTGGGTTGCTCCTGGGATGTAAGAACTGGCAGCATGCCCCGTGGGGAAGCAATAGACGGTTGAGTCTAGAAACCAGGGCCGTGGTGTGACAGTTTGGAAAGGAGGAGCTCTCTGTCCAGATGAACTCATGAGGGGCACGCGTGGAGTGGGCAGGAAATGCAGTGAAGGGCATAGTGGGAATGAAAAATAATAAGGGTCCTGCAGAACTACGTTTCCTTCTCTTCCTCCACCAAAGAGTTTCCATCTATTTCCTTTTTTTGAACTTCACATTATCCCTGAAAGATAGGCAGGATGAAAACTATGGTGCTTGTTTTGATTAGTAGTAACATTAACTGCAAGCCAAGCTAAGAATGAGAATGTTTTAGCCTTGGACATGAAGTATTTGGGGAAGGACCTGCCTCCACCAAGTGAGTAGGGATTAGAAATTACTTTTCCATCAAGCTCTGCGTTGGTGTTGGGAATATAGATCGACTGTTTCCCTGGCCTAAATGTAGACTTCTTTTGGTTTATTGAGATGGTAATTTAAGCTTGCCCTCAACCTTCCTTATTGTGCTTGACTCCAAATGCATATACGTGCCCTTTCTGTTTTCCAGACTGTGCTTTTAAGTGTCTGGCTGCAAGGATGCTTTTGATAAGTAGAACATCGACAAAGGGCTTTCATACCAGCAAGCTGTATAGGGTACCAGTTGGCTCTGGAAGATGTGTTCAGCCTTTACCGCTCTATGAATACTTTCCTCTCTGCAGCGAAGGCGGCATGGGTGGCCATTTGGAAACTCATCCTGCCCTCATTCAGACTGTACTTAACTCCTGAGATACTCTCCTTTCCCCAGGTATTCATGAAGCCTCACCCCAAGACAAGCTCAGGTGGCCTGTTTTACCTGTGTATCAGAACCCCGCCCACACTGAATCTCAACTCATGGCCAGAGTTCTTCCTATACCCTAGTTCCGTAGGGAACAGAAGCCTGCACCTGAGAAGGATCACAGGAAAAGGAAGATCCACCCGCACGTTCCTCCCTTGCTTTTATCCTCCATCCACCTCAGCCCCATCTCTGCTTTCACCGTCCAACCATCCTTTTGCGTACTGCTCTACCTGATTTAGAATACACAGCCATAAACACTCAGGGCAGCCAGCAGCATGACTGGATATAATATTAATTTCTTTTCTGGTTTATTTGTGAAGGAATCAACCATATAAATCACCTTAAGCCACTAAGACAGAGAATGAAAGCACATCTTCAAATGAAGAAGTGTAGCGTGTTACCATTAAAACCTAAGAAGAATCTGTGATCAATTGGGGGTTCTTAATGTGGGTATAGTTTTGTTCACGTTGCTGTAGATTACGTGAAATGCTCAGAAAGTTTTATCCCCCCCTCTGTTTTAGCAGAAAGCATTGGGTACCTATCAGCAGCATATCATTAGAAAGTCTGGTGTCTGCTGGACGTCTCCTTGTAATGCCATTTTTCATGACTTGTTTAATTAACAACCATTTTTGACCTAGACTAGTTACAAAAGTGTTGCTATTCTCTCCTGCTGAATTATGTCTAATGAACATATTTGCATGTTATCAGATATAGCAATGTATCATTTCAAATTTTGGCGTTTAAGCCTACATCCCTCAAAACAGCTTTTGTGGACTAGTAAGCAGGTGAAATCAAAAATCTCATTTCATATCTGACATTAATAACTTTCAAGGGGAATGAGCATTGGCATTTATGTCTGGACCAGAATCGAGCCCAATGTCCTAGAAACACAAGGGCAGCAGACAAACCTACTCACCAGATAGGAAAATAAATCATGCAGAATGCAGAATTTCTACCTTACATGTTAATTAATGTGTGCAATCAATTACTGATGTTACAATATGAGGAAAAAACTGGTGGGGAATGGGGTAATAAAAAATACCTATAGATTTATCTGCTTCTTTTTTCTATTTAAACAAATAGTCTTCAAGCCTGTGAATGCTGTGTTGAGACATGCTCTGAATAATAAGCATCATAAAATCTAATCAGATTTATAAGAGGAATTGATTGTTGTGGCAGGAGGAGAGGGTGGAAAATAAGCTGAAATTTAAGTGTTAATTTTTATGCTAATCCACAGTGGCTTCATATGAAGCAATTTTGTTCTGTGCCACAAATATAAAATTGTCCCTTGCAGAGAAATGTCAGCTTGCTAGACCTGAAAGCAGTAATTTATTAGGTATGTTTCTATTAGTATGTGTCACAGTTGTTAGCAGGCTATACACACAATAGTGCTTCATACTTATCCTCCAAGTCTCAGAATGTTTCAGCTCAGTGGCTGGAACGTGGGGCATTAATACATTATCATATGCGGGGTGGTCTGTGCCCTGTGGACAAAAGGCTATTTAATACAATTTAATGTCATTCTGAGAAGAAGTGGAAAAATAAAGACGGGGAATAAAATGGCATCTGTGTGTTTCACAGTGCACTCATGCACAAACCCTCAGTTTAAGAGGTATGACATTTCTGCCAAGAAAAAGAATAAAACTGGGGCATTTTTTTTATAACCTGTTCCCCACTGCAGTATTTTCTAAATGCTATTAAGTGATCGATTTACACGGCCCCGTGATGATGTCATCTATAAGAAGGGGAATGCAGATGACAGCAAAATACTAGTGACAGTGACCTTGTTTCAGAATCCTTGGAACCCTGTCAGCTTTGCTTCCAGTATATGGTTTCAAAGAATGTACTTTTTGGACAATATCTAGTTACTGGGTAGTGAATTAATAGAGTTAAGGGTTCTGATGCAATTCACATATAGGTCAATTACATGCGCCAACATCTGCTCTGTCACTATCATTTGCATATAGCATTCATATGTTAATGATGCCTCTTTTTACTCAAGTAATATATTTAAAAAACAAGATTTGCATATCAGTTTGGATCAGTATATTACAAGCAATTTATCATTTTCTCCTTCTTGTGATGATTTTAAGAACAATATCTTGAGTGATGGCTGCTATATTTGAGCATGGCTCTGATTTATACAAGAAACCCTTCAGTGGGAAAGCTTCCATTCTAAAGCTGCTTAAAGCCTTATAAATCAATAATGACACAGATGGACTGGTGATAATCTATTTAGAATGCCTGATAGCAAATATTGTTGTACAGATGATTAGAATGGTAACTGTTTTAGCAGAAAGCCTTTCTCTCTTTGTAAATGGTAAGTTTGAACAAAAAAGTGCTCGCACATGGACTTCATGTCAGGAAATCTTCGTGCTGGGTCTGAGTTGCAAAGGGAAAACATCGGGGGAAGAACAAAGAGACTTCCCGCTCCTGCCAATATAATCATATCATTCCCTGTTTCTTTAACAAAACAGGACCTCTTAATGGAATTGTGTCTTCAGGTGTAAATAGCATTAAAAGCTGCTTCCCCTCTCCTCTTTGCCCCGATATGGCGCAAGGAGTGAGAAAATAAAGTGGAGGTTGTCAGAAGTGGCAGCTGCTTGGAATCCTGATAAATATAAGCTTTTATTGATCTGATGAAAATGAAAGATCCCAGCACTAGGCAGTATTTAGCTTCTTGTCTACAGAGCATCACCAGTGGCCTTGCATTGGGATAGATTTTCATTCTCATACACCGGGTTTGATTTCATCTTTAACCTTTTCAGCTGAATTTCCTTGACCTCTGCATATTGCTGTGATTTGGTGAATTTGTTACATTTCACTTTACATCACTTCTTTCTCTATTTCCTTTTGTGATAGGGAACTGGGACGCCCCTCTGGCAATCTGTCAGTGCCCGGATCAGCCGCAACCTTTCTGGGGTATTTTCTCACCACACTGACAGTCCTTAAGACAAGTATGCAGTTAAGCTGCTAAGGTAAGTCTTACTATATAAGAACTCTTTGCCCTAGACACACATCATTTCCTCCTGCTTTGTCGCATTGACCTGACGCAAATGCCAACCAAATAGCCTCCTCTCTCTCCCCCCTGGCCGGGGGCTTCCTCCCAGCCTCTCCCCGACCCAAGTAGGATTCCTCTACCTGCCCATAGCTCTGGGTGAGTGGTGACTGGCAGGACCTTTTGCCATGGGCGAGACATTCCTTCATGGTTTGGGTGTGTTTGGGGATGGGTGGGGAGGGGGAACAAAGGAATCATGAAAAAATGTTATTTTCCTCTCTGTGGCTCAATTCCTTTCTCAAGTTTTCTTCTGGGATGAATACAAGGCTTCAGTTCGAAATCCTGAGGTGCTGCTAACATATTCTGGTTCCAAGAAAGTGCCGCTGTTATTTTGAGTAGTTTTGATACAACCAAATCAAAGTGAAGATTTGAAATAGCTTTTCTGAAAGCCCAAGCTGAAGTCATAAATTATTCTGCACCATGATTCTTTCTGATAGTAAAACCATACCTCTCTGCCTGACATTGCTGAAATGTGGAAAAGTGAAAGTTAAAAATAAAATGAAACATTTAAATCTTGGCTGTTGAGAACCTCAGATAGACATCAAGGCCAGTCGATAAAGGCCCCTATCAATTAGGCCTCCACAGTCATCATCAGATTTGGTGTATTAGCAATTGCACAGGTGCAGGGTTCTGGTATTGAGACTGGGAAGGGCTAGGAAAAATGCGGGGAAATACCATAAAATGGGAAGCGAGGGGCTGGGATGCCAAGGTCGGCTCAGTGGCAGAGCCCAGGGCAATGGCGGTGCCCACTCCCTCCTGGAATCTTGTGGGAGGAAATGTCTGCAGCCAAAGGGTTGGAAGGTTTCCCTTTTTTACCCCTTTCCTTTGAGTCAGAAAGTGTTGATTTCACACTGTGGTGAGTGTTTTCCATCAGCTTCTTGGTGGGTGTATTCCGTGTTAGGAAAAGGAACAGCGAACACCAGCAGTTGTGACTTCCGTCAGCGGAGGGCGGGCGGCCTCCAGTGGCTCCGGGACCTCTGAGCACCGGGACCCCTCTGACGATGGAGACAGCCACGGGCTTCCTGGGCCTCCGGACTGAGCTGTTTGGCTGTCCCCTCCTCAGCATAACACAGGCAGAACAGTTTTTGGTTCCATAGCTGTTTGGTTGGGAAAACAAGCCTGCGGTTGCCAGTAAGGTTTAGAATTCGCCTGCCAGATCAGGGAATGTCTGTGAAGACTATTTTCCCTCTTGGGAGGCAAAACACAGATGGGGGAGTTAGGAGTCTTACAATATTTAGCTGCTACATTGATGGTAGGGATTCTGCCGCGTGGATGCTCACAGTTTCCGAAGGCCTAGCTTATCATCACTGCCGAGGGCCTCAGGTAGGGGAGATGGGTGGGGCTGGCTTTCCCCTGGGAGTGAGCACTGCCAGCTGGCTCTGGAACGTTGCACCCTCTGTGCCTCTTGAGGGGGGCGAGGAGGTACTGCAAGGGTGCTGCCTTTTCCCCTTGACCCACATCAGTATGAGAAGCCAAGAGGAGGATGAACCACTGTGCCTGACAGGTGGGGTGACCGAGGGCAGGAGCTGGAGTGACTTGGGCTTCTTCTCTGAACAAGAAGCGCCGTCCTGCATGTGGCTCCTGAGACCCGGTGGGATAGGCCGAGGCACCGGCCTCACCAGGTTTCCTGCCCCCGAGGCATGCGTTTTAAAAAGTTCATCACTTGGTGTGGTTTGGACCTCATAGAAGATAAGGAGAGATGATGAGATGTTCTAGGGATTGGCCATGAGCACGTGGGGAGATTTTTCTGCATGGAAAATGTACATCTTGGAATAATTAGGGGTCATGTGAACTGGAGTAGGGTTAGAACTTTATATCTAAGAGCATATTCTGTGCCCTGGAGACCAAGAAAGGGGACGGGCTTTAGAAACAGGCGGAGAGCATGTGGGCATCTCCTTTCCAGCCTCTTGCTGACTCCCCAGCCCCGGCACACAGGATTCTCAGGCCCTAGAGCCCGGAATTATGATGAGCTGGTTGAGACATTTCTGGACTTCTGAAGGTACCTGTTGGGGACATCTTGTTCCCATTCCTCTCCCCCAATGCCCTCCCCATCCTTTGAAACGGACACTTGACTTTTTAAAGTCAAATATTATATAAATACAGCTTTGGGACAACTGAAGCACTATTACTTAGAAACCCTAAGCAACCTGTCGGTAACGGAACCCCTTGTACACATCAGAAAATGATTTACTGTTCTGCCACAACATGGATTTCCAGAGCAACCCCAAAACGGATTGGAGGCAGAGTCTGAAGGCGTGTCTGTCCAGCTCTCCACAGCTTTATCCTTCAGAAAGACCCCATGCTTGGTCTCGAGGCCCAGTGACTTCTAGAAGGAATTGGCTCTCAGAGACCATAGGACCTTCCCTCCATCGGGCAGACACAGAGTGGCTCCCACTATCCCCGGGGCACGTGCAGGACCCTGAACTCAGGGTGCTGTCCCGAGGCATCCCCGTGTCCTGGTACAGACGGGTGAGTCAACAGCCTTCCCGTGGCAGTAATTACCTTAGTTAAATGCTGCAGGAGCCGTACTTTAGGAGCACAGAGGAGGGAGTGAATAATTGTAATTTCTGTGTGCTAATGATGATAAGCCCTGCGTATGTGTGTGTGGCTTTGCGTCGTATTTGATCTTCACTGGGAGATCTCCAGGCTCATGGAGGTAAGGATCCCTGCAAACTCCTTTGTAGCCACTGAATGAGGGAGGAAAGTAAGATCACATTACTCTCATTTTGCCTGAGAGAAAAATAAAATCAGAGATAATTTTAACTCCAGAGGGAAGGCAGAGTGAACCAATTCTGGTCTAAGAGCTTCTTGGGATTATCTTAGTCCTCATTAGCTCCCTTGCCGGTAGATGCTTTTACTAGTTCCATTTTCCAGATGTGGAAACTGAGGTCAGAGAAGTTGAGTGGCTTCCGCCAGGTCACACAGCTGCTGGATGGTGAGGCCAAGGTTTGTGCTGCTTCTTTCTGATTTTGGAGCCTGATCCCTTGGCCATGAAGCAGCCCTGGATACAGCCTTGGACAAGACAGACAAGCTCCCTGCCCTCAGGGAGCTTATATTGTGGGGCTGGGACACAGTAAACAAAATGACCATGGATAAGATGATGTCAGATAGTGATAAAGGCTATGAGGAAATGTCTGGGGTGAGAAGAGGGTGAGGGGGAATATCTGTACTTGGGTGATCAGGGATGGCCCTCTTTTCTTTTTTCTATAAATTTATTTACTATATTTATTTTTGGCTGCATTGGGTTTTCGTTGCTGCGCGCGGGCTTTCTCTAGTTGCGGCGAGTGGGGGCTACTCTTCGTTGTGGTGCACGGGCTTCTCATTGTGGTGGCTTCTCTTGTTGCGGAGCACGGGTCCTAGGCACACGGCCTTCAGTAGTTGTGGCTCACGGGCTCTAGAGCGCAGGCTCAGTAGTTGTGGCACATGGGCTTAGTTGCTCCGTGGCATGTGGGATCTTCCCCGACCAGGGTTTGAACCCATGTCCCCTGCATTGGCAGGTGGATTCTTAACCACTGCGCCACCAGGGAAGCCCAGGGGTGGCCCTCTTGAGGATGGCACATTAGAAGTGAGAGGTCTGAAGGACACAGAGGAGCCAGCCAGTGAAGGCCTGGAGGAAGAGCATTCCTGGCTGAGGGAGTAGCACGTGCAAAGGCCCTGTGGTGGGGAAGAACCCAGCATGTATGGGGGACAGAGTGTAGGCCAATCAGGCTGGAGCACGTGAGCTCTGGGGAGAGGGTGGGTGGGTTGTAGGGCCTGGATAGACACGCCTTTGTAGACCGTGGTGAGGACTATTGCCTTTCTTTTATGTTTTTGTTGCTTTTTTTTTTTTTTTTCTGGTACGTGGGCCTCTCGCTGTTGTGGCCTCTCCCGTTGCGGAGCACAGGGCTCCAGACGCACGGGTTCAGTGGCCATGGCTCACGGGCCCAGTCGCTCTGAGGCATGTGGGATCTTCCCGGACCGGGGCACGAACCCGTGTCCCCTGCATCGGCAGGCGGACTCTCAACCACTGCGCCACCAGGGAAGCCTATGTTTATGTTGCTTTTAACCAGAGAGTGTGTCTTGAGAAACCCACCTTTCCAGGTGAGGGAATGCTCCTAGGTGCCAGAATTCTGCAAGTGGCTTGAACCAACTCTTGGTGGGCTGTTCGCTGCGACCTTAATGTTCTACCAGAGGGATGTCCTTGTGACTTGTCTAAAACTGGGAGTCAGGGATTTCAGGCCCCATGGGTGTAGGAAAGGTGGCCAGTCACATGGGGGCCACAGGGCCCTTCAGCTGCTCCTCTGGACCCAGCTGAGCCCCCGCAGCTGTGGGCTTGGGCAGAGCTGCAGGTGGAAGGCTTGGGGCTCCCTTTGATCAGGTCTGCCTAAGTCTGTACAGCCTCAGGGAGGTGTAAGCACGTTCCATCCACTACCAGGAAGTGTTAACTCCAAATTGACTGTGATCACTTCCTTGTCAATGTTGATTGGTGGGTCATCTAATAACATTCTGAATGAGCTTAAGAGTAAAGATTCTTGGTGGTTATAGTTTAAACCTCTTTTCCCTTGGGCAGTACAGGTGCTATTGTTAGGCAGGACTCTGTTTAGAAATTCTAGGTAATTCCTAGACCCATAGAGCCCTAGGGCTGGCAGAAACTTTTGCAGTCAAAGACACCTTTATTTTATAGGTGAAGAGAGGCTCAGGAAGGGCAAGGAATTTGCTCAAGATCACACGGCGAGTCATAGGCAGAGCCATTCTCACCTGGGCACAACAGGCCACCCCTCAGGCAGTTCCGGACAGCTTGGGGGCCCCTCTTAGCTGAAAGGAGGCACCAACAGGGGGAGGGGCTGGTGTCCTAGTCACCTCAGGAGCTTGCACAGCACACAGCACAGTCCTGGAACGCTGTGAGTGGTCAACAATCATTCACTGATGTAGTGATTGACCAGCCCCTCACCTCCGCATTTTGTAATCATTAGAATTTGTTGTACCTTGGTTTCAGCAAACTCAATATATATCAAATCCACATTTCTTTCCAAATTTTCTGGAATGTAGGGATTGCAAAGCCCAAGACCTCCCTAGGTCTGATTTATGCCAACACCCAGGACACAACGAGGCCAGCACTCTGGTAGTGAGTTCCTGATACCTGCGCAGGTAATTTGAAGGTCCCCCTCAGGTATTCCAGTAGGCCCGTTTTCAGAATATAAAATGCTGAAAGTTTTGGACAAAGATGGTCAGTGCTGAAGGCAGCTTGGCCAGGGGAGGGCTTGGACTCTGCCCCAGAGTGTGTTGCGGGGAGGCACCTAGATAGGCTTTGGCCTAGCCTGGGCATCTGTCTCTGGGGAGTTGTCCTAAAACCAAATTCAGGGTTCAGGTGGGAAATGCAGGAAGCTGGATGTGTGCAGAGCAGACTGGGGAGAGCTGATTCCATGGCAGGGGGCCTCTCAGCTCTCATCAATTGCACTTGGTAACGCAGGCAGAATTTTTCCAGGTCTGCATAGTTTTTAAGGAAAAAAGAAATTAAAAAAAAACTGGTTCTTTTCTTTTCCTTCAACGTTGGCAACTAATTAAGTTTTAAAAAAACTTTCTGCAAACGCAAGTATATCTGTGGACTGGACAGAGCTTCAGCCCGCACTGTGTGACTCGTGCTGAGCGCAGGCTCGTACACACAGTGGGCACGCGATGCGGATCTGCCAGTGCTGACCCGAGCTGCCCGCAGCACAGCCCAAGCTTTGGAAGCACGTGAAGTGGGAAGGGAAGGCAGCATTTGCAGGCCCCGGGCCTCACGCTTCTGCCCTGCGTTCTCTTACTGCAGGGAGGCCGGGGAATGTCCCTGGCTGCATGGGATGGGACGATGCCTGGAAGAGGTGCAGCAGTGGGAAGACACCCACCTTCTGGGAAAGGTGGTCAGGATGCCTGTCTGCAGGCCTCCACATCCCACCTCATTCTGTGTCTCCCCAACACCTGAGTTATAGGGGTGCCTGCCCGTGTCTAATATGGGGACACGGTGATGGACGGCGAGTGATCCTGCCCCCAGGGAGCAGGCGATAGAACGACCCCTCCTCATGCCAGTAGTGGGGCTGCTTGGACAGACGCCTCGGGCCTCAAGTGTGGCTAATCCACGTGCTCTGCTCACCTGTGTTTGGGATGGGGCGGTCCTGATGCTGCAGCAAGCTGACTGGAAGCTCTGGCTGCCGCTGGATATGGGTGGCCTGTGTTGATCCTGGGATGAGCTGAAGAAGAAGATACTTTCTGTCCTGGGAGGCTACCTGGTATGGGAGAGAAATGGCGAGGCTGCTCAGCCCACCCAGTGCATGTCCTGGTCCTGTGAATCTGCTCCATCCAGCAAAGGTGACCCAGGTACTCAGCTCCCCTGAGAGGCAGGCAGGTGGCCCAGCATTCCCAGAGATGGGGGCAGACCCCATACAGCTGCCTGCGGTAGCTCCATCAGGGTGCAGTGGACCAGCATCGTCTGCGTGCTGGGAAGGGGTCGCTGGTCTCTGGGCCTCACCTCCTGTTGGCCCCTGCCTGGCTCTGCTCATCCGCATATACTCCCTTCACCCGTCCACATGCAACATGGAGTTTCTGTGTGTGTAATATTATTTGTTTTTATTTCTGTAATCCCTTTATTGTTTGCACAACTGCTGTCAGACTGTTGCCTGAAAGTATCACAGGATAATTGCAGAACGCCTGCATAAGTAATTTCTTATGAAATCGGGCCTTGTCTGCATATAAAATTGTTGTCGTTGCTGCATACATGGACTTCATTATATCCAGGCTGTTTACCGGGCTCATACCTTCCTTACAGGCCACGGCAACGAGAGGGCCCAACACTGGGAAATAATGAAATACTATCGTTTTTCTTTTTGGTCATATGACATTGCTGGAGGGTGACAGTTGGTGCGAGGTGGTCAGAGAGAGCCTGGCCCTGGAAGGAGATGGGGACCGGCTTTCCCAGGCCGCTGCCAGGGAGGCCAGTGGCTAATCCGCCTGTGCCGGGCATTTCTTCCGACCACATTTCTGTGATATTAATGGTGTGTGGTAGTGAAAGAAATGTGTTTTATTCTCGAGTCTAACCCTGCTGTTATCAAAGTAACTTCCAGCTTATTAGCGACAAAGGACTTTTCTCCTCTCTGCTGCCCTGTTCGCCAGGGCTTCCTGAATTAAACTGCTGTTTCCTGTCCTTTATATGCATGACCACATCTGGGTAGCCTGCTCACAGCCCCGCTGCTTAATAACAATCACCTTCCCTTTCAGTCTCTGTTGATTGTTTCTAATTCACTCTGACAGATAGTGCCTGACAACTTGCCGGCTTTTCCCTCCCTCCGTGACCTGAAGTTACTCACAGCACTTATATAGTCTGTCATTTTTAATATTTGATTTCATTTTAAGTTATGTGTTTTACTGAGAAGATGAAACCAAAAAAAAAGGGGACTTGTAATGGAACATAAATTTAACCCTTCTTGCCATCCGGCACCAGCCTGAGCCACCCTCCCTGGTGTCTGGGTGACGGTTTCTCCTTCCCTGTGATTCTCCTGCTGCTGCTGGGTTTCTTTTCTTCTTTCTTTCTCTCTCCTGCTTTTTCCTTTCTGTCTTTCATTTCTGAAAACAAAAGCTTTATGTCATATTCTTTCCCTTTAATGGTGCTTGATTAGTTTATGGGGCTAGTAATGGCGCTGAAAGACCTTTTGGGGGGTTTTCCTCTGGAGTGAGGGAGTCAGGGGAGAAGCCTAGCGAAGTCAAAATGACCAGCTTCAATTAAGGTTCAGAATGTGAATTTGGTCTTTCTTTCTGGAGGTGCTTCTCTTTGGGCGAGCTCGCGGGGCAGAGAAATGCCTGCTCTGCCTGGGTTTGGGATGAGCCCTTGGAGTGAGCCCTTCCCAAGAGGGGGGACACACATCTTCTGCCTCTTCCCTCTGAATCTGCCCAGCGCGCGGGCTTGTAGGGCAGGCGTCCTCGCGGGGGGCAGGCGGCCCACGTCACCTCAGGGTCCACTCTGCCATGACTTGGCCTTTGTTTGCCACCAGACAAAGGCTCCTGTGTCCCTCTTGGCCCTTCAGAGGTTGAGAGCTGTGATGCTGTGCATTAGGTCAGCTTTGCAAATAGACACCACAAAATTAAAAAAAAAAAGTGGCTCATTAACCCATGGCGCCTCACTTGTGCTGCTGGCCTTCTGTGTACATCGGCCCGTCCCCCGCAGTGCGGCTTGGGCGGCTGAAAAAGCTCAGTAAGAGGGATCTGGGTTGGATCTCAGTTCAAAAAAGTTCGATTTCACTGTTGCCCATGCCTGGTCTCCCCATGAGCACAGCACATCCCAAGCGTGTGAGCCGCCACACTCAGGAGGGCCCTGGAGCCCCTGGGCTAAGTGCTCCTTTGACTCCTGCAGCTACAGGCCTGGAGCAGAGTGCGTCCGTCCTAGGGGCCAGGCAGGCAGGTTTCCAGGGCGCTCTTATAAAGGCAGTCTGCTGGGGGCAAGGCAACAAGCCTGGTTCTCTGGAGCCAGCTCTTCAGGGAGTACCAGGCTTGGCCCAGGGAAGCACAAGGACTCCAGATGGGCCTGGATCCACTGCCCATGGGCGGATGTGCTAGCTTCTTCCCTGCTGTTCTGATGCCCCTGGGTCCAGGCCTGCAGACCAAGGTCCTGGGTGGGCCTGCCATGTCTGTCTTGTCCCAGCCGCTCCCAGGATGATTCTTTCATTCGGGAGTTTTCTTCGCCAGGCCTCCCCTTTCTAGAACCTGGGTTCTCTCCATCTCTCTGGGCACTGTGGGTAAACTGAGGAAACAGCTGCTCTCTAAGGGAGATTTTTTTCCTTTCTGTAGTCCCAAGCATCCCATCGCTGGTTCCTTTTCTTCTTTCTGAAAAGGGTGGAAAAGTCAAGAACAGCTATTTATTTTGATGGTTTCGCAGTGTTGCTTTATTTTTTTTTGAAATTGTCATTGTTTTGAGATGTTCTGACTAAAACAAAAAAGGAGAATTACTCACAAAAAGTAAAATGGACACAAACCTTTTAACTTTATGTAGGAAATAAAGATCTGTGTACACAATGGTGTGCGATAAGTAAAATAAGGACAAAATGGCTTTTCTCTTTCACTGACCCAGATGGTCTTTATGTGCAAGGTATGGGCCAGGTGGTAAAGGAAAGGGGGGTTGAAAAGTCTTGTTTTTCCTTTTGTAGCTCTCCATATTTGTAACCTACTGGGGAGACCAGGCGTGTGTGCGTGTGTGTGTGTGTGTGTGTGTGTGTGTGTGTGTGTGTGTGTCAGCGATTGCCAGGTAGTGGTGCAGGTGCAGGCTCTCACAGTCTGGGATGGTCCTCACGTTGGCCCCAGCTCAGGAAGTTGGGCTAAAAGGATCCAGTGCCTTGAAGAAAAATACAAAGAGAGGCCAAGGGCCGCCATGCCCTTCCTGCTTTTAGGAGGGCAGTTGAAATAGAATTTTAAAGCAGATTCTGTATTTGAGGTTTGACCTCCAGCAAGGCCAAATTATGCTTTTATTCTCCTTAAAATGGACTGTTTGGCCATTATTGGTTCTTGTTTTAGAGTCAGAAAGAAATTGGGGGCTGAAGTCAACTAAAGACTGATTTGGTTGTGGTGCCTCTGGGGTCCATCTATTACCTGGTGAGCTGGGGCGACGGTGGAGCAGACTTCCTCGGAGTCCAGCTTTTCTGTGGAGCTAGCATGGGGGCAGGTGTATTCAGTCAGGATTTGGACCTGGAGGGCTCTGCTTCCCCAGGAGACAGCTCTAACCAGGGCTGTGAGTTAACAGGGCTCCGAGCCCTGTCCCTGAGAATTCACTGACACTGGGCCTGAAAGGATGCGCCTCTACAGAGTTAAGGCGTATCATTCTTCAGTACGTTTAAGTCAACAGAAATGTGAGAGCCCTGCCACCATCCTAAGTACGCATGGGTACAAATACAGAGTGGAGAGGCTGCACAGGGCACTGACCACAAGCGAGTGTGGCCTGGGCCACCTCAGAGATTAAACAGAGAGCCATGGATCCAGACTTGTGGGAGAGATCTGTGGATAAGAGCAATACGAATGAGAGTTGACCAATGATAAGGGAGCTAATGATTGTTGTGTGCGTTCTCTGTGCTTAGCACTGCACATCATTTTAGGAAAGGAAAACCAGACCTGTCCTGTGGCTCTCGAGGAGCTTCATGGAGAAGCTGGCGTTGGAGCTTGGCCTTGGGGACCAGGAAGACTGTCATAAGTTGAGGCAAGGGGAAGGCCAGAGGGAAGTTGCTTGCAGATGGCAGGAACCTGCCAATGCATTTGGGGCTGGGGGGAGGGGTGTTTTGGGCTGAGGTGACCATTCCAGGTGGGGGCAGGAAAGGGGGGAGATGTGGGAAAACTGGGGTTGGGCTTGGTGTTGGGGGTGACGAGTAGCTCCATTTTGTTGGAACTTAGGATATATTAGGTGTGAGTGGAAGTGTGGGTCAGAGCCCAGTGGGAGAGAGGCTGCCTGCCAGGTAAGGGTATTTGTGATGAGTTGGGACGTACCCTAGAAATGGGCATTGGGAAGACTGTTTGCGCTATCTGACGCTGACCTGGGGCAGTGGACGTGGGAGTGGGGAGAAAGAACCGGACTGGATGGTGCCCTTCTCTTGTTTAAGACTCACAGTGACCTCAGAGAGAGAGGCACCGCAGTGACAGTGCTGGAGCTGGGGTGTCCAGGCTGTGCAGCCTGCCCTGGTGCTCAGCTGTAGGCAGTTTGCCCACGTCCCAGGCCAGGCCCGTGAACTGTGCACAGTACGTTGGCCTTTAAAAAACAATAAAAAAGGGATTGCCCTTTAACCACCCCTCCCCCACTTTGTATTCATCAGGGTCATGCTCATTTTTCTTTCCATACATATACAAAGGATGAACTTTGGGTTATACAAGGGGTATATGCCAATGTCAAGAGCAGACAAGAACAATGGAACAATTAGCAGATTCATCAGTTCTTCTGCTTATACTTCAATTCCAAGAGTGAAATGTTAGTTTGTTCAACTCTCTGCTTTATGCCTTGATCACAGTGTGAAAGTGTTGACTAAGCTTAGCTTCCTGGTCAGAGGGTCGAGACCCATGGCTTTTAAACATGCTTATATGAAATCCAAACATTCATGGCCACTGGTGATCTTGAAATCAAGGCACAACTTATAAAACGAACACATAATTATCTTGTTTATTCAGGGTATAAATAGAGTTCATGCATTTAAAAATTTTTCTTCCTGATAAGGACTTTAGCCAGCATTTAGTCTTTAGATAGCCTCTCTCCTTACTGTGCTCTCTCTTCTCTCCCCCTCCCTCCTCCCTTTCTTCTTCCCTCCCTGCCCCCTCCCTACCCTTCTTCCTCTATTTCCCCCTCTCCCTCCATCCCTCCCTCTCTCTCTCTCCCCCTCTCCCCAATCCTCTCTTCCTCTCTCTCTCTCTCTCTTCCTCTCGCCCCCATTCCTCCCCCCTCCCTCTTTCCCCCTCTCCCTTCCTTCTCTCTCTTTCCCCTTCTCTCCTCAGAAGGGGAGGGACTTGTTGGACCTGCTGTGGCTGCCCTTGGAAGAGGCAGGATCAGCCTGTGGATTTCTTTCTTGGAGCCCTTCCTGCTTCCCTCACAGCTTTGGCAGAGGAGGGATGGGTGCCCAGGGAGGGCCTGGTGTGCTTGGACGCATCCTTGCCACTTCCACAAATCCAGGGAAGGGCCGTGAAGCCCACACCTGCCTCTGACAGCCCAGCTGGGGAGCAGATCCAGACAGCAAGGTGGCCTGTGGATGGGACCTTCCCAGGCCCTCCCCGATGGGCGGGGGTGGGGGGGGGCACGGTTTATACCCAGAATGACTCCTTAGCTCTAAGCCAGCCCCATACCGAGTACCACATGCTCCTAGATTTGTTATTTTTTGAGACACACTTCTTTTAATTAAATATTATATTTAGCTTTGTCCTAAATAATAATCTCTATGAAATCTCTGGTTTGATGTACCCTCTATATATTTTTTCATATCAGACAGTAAAATAATTATTTAAGTATTAATTGTTTTTTAAAGAGGAGTTTTTTTGTGTATCACCTAAAACCGTCTTGTGTGTCAGCGTGCAAGCCTTTGGGGATCCATTGGAATGTTTGCAGCCAGCCAGCTTCCTAGAATCTAGTTCAAGTTACTCCATGAAGGCACTGCCTCCCCAGCCCCTGGAGAAGCCCCTTCCTAACCCCTCCAGAAAGTTCTCCTTGACTCCTCCTTGACCTCATGGCCCTGCCCTCAGAATCCCTAATTGTCATTTAATCATGCACTGCTCTGGTCACATTTGACAATGCTGTGAGCAGTTGCTGGGCCATGCTTTCTGACTCTGTCCCTTCCCTTTTTGATGGCCAGAGTGTCTGGTCAATTGAGCTAGCTGTGCCAGTCTCTCTGTCAGTTCTGTGTATACATCTATGCATCTCTCTATCCATTTATCCGTCCTATCCACTGCCCCTCTCTGTATCTATGTATCTATCATCCTTGTGTCTATGACCAATATCTATCTATCTATCTATCATCTCCTATTCTCCCCCCACCCCCACTTTCTTTCATCCTCTTTGATGAGCCAGGCACTGCTTTAGGCCCTGGGAATACAGCAGAGAACAAAACAAAGTCCCTGCCCTCATGTAGCTGACATTCTAGTTGGAGAAGTCAGGCAATAAACAAATAACCGAATAGATGAAGAAATCAGAGACCCATCTGTAGGGACACATGCCATACAGAGTATTGAAACAGGGGGATATGAAGCAGAGAGACCAGGACAAGCTGAGGCTGAGCGATCGGGGAGGGTCCCTCTGGGGAGGTTACATTGGGTCTAAACGCTGAAGGACAGGATGGGGCAGCACCTGGACAGAGGGCAGAGCTCATATAGAGGCCGTGAGGCAGGGGCAGGCTTGATGACTGAGGTGCAGAGAGAAAATTCAGATAGAAGAATGAAACTGTATTTGATTCTGACTTTGACAAGGATAAAGTTTTTCCATTTCTCACTTCCTAGGGGCTACAGTCCCTTTTCTATGTAAGAGAGTCCAACCCCTCAGCTCTAAAAGCCCCTGTGTCAAATCCCTTCTGCTGGGGAGCTTTGGAGGCAGTGCCGTGTTGTCCTCTGCAGGGTTGGAGGGCTGAAGGGGAGCACACCATGATGAGGCGACCGCTGACATGCTAATATTTCATTTTAATCTTGAGTGCCAGGTTACTTTCCAAATGAAGTGTCTCAGGCAAGGCTCTAACTTACATGAAATAAAAGAGTTTAATGCTAATTAAATATCATCTGACTACTGAAGCCATATTTATTGATGGTCTAAAAGAACATCATGGAGGTGGGTAGACTGGGAACGTGTCTCCACTAGAAACGTACCTTCGAGTCCCGGAACTCCTGCATTTCAGGCTCGCACACCCCACGCGTGGCGAAGCACATGTGGGTGGGACCCCAGAGCCGCCCCTGCAGCTTTCTCTGCCGGATGCAGAGGTCAGCGCCTTTAATGTGGATTTGGTTCAGGAGGTCTGGGTGGGGCCCAGGCTGCTCGTTTTTAACCAGGTCCCAGGAAATGCTGATGATGCTGGTCCAGCTGCATGGTGAGTAGTAAGAGTCTAGAACAGACCAGGGTGAGTTCCTGGCACCACTGCTCACAGGGAGTGACAGCCCTGTGTGGAGTCTCCCACTATACTGGTCTCGCCCACCCCCTCCATCTCTCCTTCCTCCTTTCTTTATCCCAGACCTTCCTACTCCTCCTTCCTGTCCCAGCCTTGTTGTCGCTCTCCCAAGGCCAAGAACGGGGTGATTCCTTCAGGTAGTGAAAGTCTTCATGCAGGGTGTGACCCAATCTTCCACCATTTGCCTTGTCTGATTGCCCTACCCAGACTTGGAACAGCTCAAGGGCAGAGTCTCCATTCCAGCGTCTTACTTCTGTGCCTCCAGGCGAGTGCTTCTCCAGATGGCAAGGAGGGGGATGCACTTCCTGACCCTCTGTAAACAGGGACTCGCATGGGGTAGAACTGGCCTCAGCAGCTGTGTGTTGGCTGAGCTTGGTAGGCAGGGCCTGGAATGTGAGGTCACGCTCTCCTGTCTACCCTCCAGCTTTCCTCTGCTGAGGCTTCTCTGGACTGCGTCTTCCCTTTCCTCTGAGCAGCAGCCTCCTAATGGCATAGACGAGGGAGGCAGGGCTCCAATGCTGCAGGGGTGAGAGCATCCTCGTCAGTGAACAGGGTGCGACCACTCGGAGGTGCACGCCCCAGTGGTTGCCCATGGCAATGGGTCCAGTGTTGCTAGACCTTTGGATTTTTCTAGAGAGGTCAGAAGTCTGGATTTTCAGATGGAACTCAGCCAGTTTCTGCAAGTGGAAAACTCTTACGTGATTTTCTTAAATCGTCACATAAGCCAAACTGAACATGTGTGTCAGTGGATTTTGGCAAGTAGGCCTCAGGGTGCAGTGTCTGCTGCCCATCAATTCCGGGGATGATTCCATAGATCCTGCTGGGAGAAGCGAGGGGGTCTGAAGGCGGTGGCCTGGTGGGAGATGTCTCCTCAGCAGCTCACCTTGCCTGGGGAAGGGGAGTTGGGTGGAAAGGGCTCTGAGGACTCAGAATCCATTCTGCAGGAGTGGGCCCTGATGTGGCTTTCAGGCCTCGGGAAAACTCATTCTTCCATATCAGCTTGTCTGCATCCACCTATAATTAGCATCTGAGATTTCTAAATGAACTGCCTAATCAAGTAAATTTAGCAAACTTATTGTGAAGTGCTACCAAATCCTCTCCCTCCAACTGTCCACACAGACACCCGCACCACCTTGCTTGCCTATGCTATTTGCAACTGAAGCTGCTTATGTGTGCTGTCTGGCAGCCCCGCAGACAGCCCATTTATGTGACCTATAATGAGTTTATTAGTGTTTCACTGCCTTGTTGCTATTAAGTTTTGTCAGTTTCAGCTTCAAGAACACAAGGTTAAATTTTCAGTAGAGTTTTTGCAAAGTTTGAGTGGGATTAAGATTGTTAAAAATGTGTCCAAATGGTGGGTCCATGTGTTTATTTTCAAGATATTATTTCTGCCCACTAAGAGATTTTGATCTCTTATTTATAAATTTAACACTTTTCTGATGTTCAGAATGGCAGCACAGGGCTCGAATTTTATATTGCACACGACACATGAATGCATTAAATGTACAGGGTCAAACTGAAGCTGTAGCAAATGGAGCTGGACCCGTTGGTGACTGTGCAGCCCGAGATGTTGGTACCCCTGTCCCAGGGTGCAGCTAGGACTGGCTGTTGCTTTGACCTGGTAAATAAACATCATAAAGAAAGAGGGAAAATTCTCCCACAGATTACAAAAGGATGAGTTATGATATTATTTTCTCCCGGTACCATAAGATACGCAGGTTCTTCTATGAAAATACGTGCATGTGTAATTGAATATTATTTACCTGGATCCCTTCTGTAATTCTTGAGCAATGTTTTTTAGGAGAAGCCAATTCAGGAGTCTCTTCATTGGCTGCAATCAGAATAAAGTGGTTCCACTTTTAGGTTAAGAGAAAAAAAAATAAACAGTAATAGGCTGAGCTGCTATTATGAAAAGTTTATTATAATTGATATATAAGCTCGCTGGGGTCTTAAGCACAGAGCAGTTGGAAAATTTCACTAGCTCCTGGATCCAATTTTAAAAAATCTATGTTGTGTCCACGGTGGGGAGATGGCCATAGCTGCAAAAGCCCTCTGTCGTACATGGAGACACACCTGTGGCATTCTCTTGGTTCTGTGCTGTTTGGGATGTAGAACGCTCTAAATCCTCTCATTACTGCCTTATAGATGACAGACACTTCAAGCAGTTCTCCATTTATCTGAGATTACCAGTTAAACTCGTTAAAAAGCAACTCTGGCTTGTTCACTCAATTGGCTGTGGGGAAGATTTCGTGTTCTTGAGCGACAGTGTGGCTTTGATTAGTGGAGTGCTATACTTTTTAGGGGAGACCTTTGCTAACTTAATTTATGACCCTGGTTGATGGCGTCTGTGCTGGGGCATTACGTATTTCCCCAACTATTGTACCTGGTGTCAATAAAGGTGCATTTAGGGAAATCTGAAATAAAACTCCAGGGCGTTTTTGTTCTTTGGGGAAGCAATGCACCATAAACATTTTGGGCTTGAGCCAACAGCTTTCCCTGACCGCGACTGCAAATTACTGTAGTATGTATAGATTGCCAGTGGAACACTATTTGAGGAAACCTGTATTTTATAGAATGTCACTTTTATGCACAATCCAGGCAAAAGAAAAAAAAAACTAATTTAGCCAGCAGACAGTATTCTTTCGAATGAGGATTATGAAAAAAATATTTACCAAAAAACAAGCTCTAAATATGGCTTTTTATTTAATCATTATTACATCAATCATCAATATCAATACTTAATAGCAACCTGATAATGTAGCCAGTAGGTGAAACAGCTATTAAAAAGTGTAAAAAAAGATTAATCAGGCACAGGTGATATTAATGCTCTCCAATTATTTAACGATAAGTACATATTTTTGAAGGTGTTTTTAATAATCGACTGTAATATTAGTTTGCAAAAATGTAATTTCTTCTTAATTTTGCATCTTAGCTTCTTTGTGCCGGGTACAAAGGTAGTATATTTCTGTAGTTATTGTTTGCAGCACTCCGTGTAAAAAATCACGTTCATTTCAAGAAGCTGTTATGGTATTGATTCTGGTAAAGACTTCCATTAACTGACCAATCTAAATCTCATAAGTGATGTCAGGATAGTTATGCATTTGCTTGGTTCAAGTATTCAGCCATTATGTTAGAATGCAGGCAGTGTCTGAATATGGCTGTTAAATTATTTCTAAATACCGAACCAGAACAGCTTAACAGTTCTGCAGTTTGAGACTGACACAAAAATGACAATCTGCCACCTCTTTGTTTTTTAAATATTAACGTTGTATTGGGATAGTATTTTTGGAGTAAAAACCTGTGGCACGAGAGGATAAGTGACATAAACAAAGGCAGCTGGGCTTCATGAAATAATGGAACAATAAGGCCCTTGCAGCCGTTCTCATCACTCCAGTATGTTAATTAGCATTCTGTTGTGGCCGCAACACTGAAAACATGTAATCTGTATTGGTGTACAGTACAGCTGTGAACACACATTCTTTTTTGTGAGTCCCTGGAGTTAGCCTTGCCATTGGCATATGCGTTTGGGCCAAAAGTCAAGCCATCACCACTAAAATAGCACACTATAGAAGCAAAATGTCATTTGTCTTTTCTTATTTTTTTTTCTCCCCTCAATGCCACATGCTGTCCAGTGATGTAATCCAGTATCGCTGCATCTGCCTCCCTGCTCTATTTTTGCAGGAGGGTATCTGAGGGGGCTGGGATGCCAGCAAGCAGGAGGATTTAAAAGGCAAGTGGCCCTAGAAGGGTCAAATTTTAAAATCAGTTCTTTCTTTTTGCATTATTTGTCTAAAAATATTTTTTTTAAATGCATAGATTTTTAAGTATCAGGGACCCAGAATCCGCTGCTTGTTTCCCTGCGGGGAAGGGGAGGGGGAGGCAGCTAATTCATAAGGAAAAAGAATCTCAGTAAACTTTACCCTTATTTATCATCTATATTTCGAACCTGATTCACAGTCCTTCATGCATGTAATACCCACTTGGGGTGGGGTGTGTTCTTCCCATTTCAGAGCTGAAGAAACTGAGGCTGAAGCATGGCCCAAAGATGGACTCTAATTGCAGGGGCTTTCTGACCTCCGTCTGCACGCAGACAATGGATGGCAGCAGAGAGTGAAAATGATTGGTCGTTTTGAGGCAAAGGGGTTAGTACCAGTGAGCGGAGGCAGCCAGTGGCTGGGAGCAGTAACTGGGGACTTCAGAGGCAGGACTCAGAAAGACCCCTCTTGCGTGATCTTCTGCTCACGTGTGGCTGACTGGGAGCCGCCCCTGGTACTGCCGGAACATGGCCCTGGGTTCTTTCTGATACCAGTTTTGGTGGCAGGAGGAGAAGACTGGGTTTCAGCGTTGTTGTCACAGGAGCTTGACTAAGTTGCCAAAACCTGCTTGGATTTTTACCTGATAGCATTTGGCTTGAAAAGCGAAAATGGTTCCATTTCAATTTTCCCTGGTTTCAAAGTAATTCAGCTTTCTTTGTATGAGTGTATGTGCAACATCCCCAGCACAGGACACTTACACACACACACACACACACACACACACACACACACACACACACACACACACACGCTCATACATACTCTTGTTCATGAAGTACGTATCCCTTTGCAAAATATTTTTTGAATCAAAAATTACATTTTCTAGCACTTTAAATGTATTATAAATTCAAATAGGGACTACCCAGTTGTTAAAAGTTTTCCTACATTTCAGATTAATTTTATCCATCCCCTATCACCATCTGATCTGACTATACCAAAGGAGATTTTTAAAAAGAAAAAAAAAAACCCAAATAACCAAAACCAAACCAAACCAAACCAAACCAACCAAAACAACCCCATCAGCTCTAAAGGAACTTTCAGACTCTGTGGGCAAAAGCTTCTTGTTGTCTCTTTCTGAAAAATGAGAATGAATACTTAGCTCAAGATTTTTCTTTTAATCTACCTCAAAGCTGATTGAAAAATTACCTGCACCCCATAGAGAAAACACAGCATCTGGGTCACCATGCTGATCCAGTTTGGTTCTGCTTTCGAACTGTGGAGGAATCAAATGGTCTGGCGTTTAGGTGACGTGAGCGAGTGTCCATCTGGGAGCAGATGAGGTTAAAGGTTAATAGCACTTGCTTTTTTTTCTTTTTTTAATTCCAGCAGAACAGAACTCTTTTACACGTGCCTGGCCCCTATCCTGAGTCCCATGTCCAACTCCACAGCCTTCGGAGAGGCCTCAGTTGGTGTCTTTGCTCAGACTTGCCTGGCTGAGGTAGGGCAGGACTGACACTAAGATTTTAGGCCTGTTGTTTCTCTTTTCCTGGAAACTCACCCCATCCCCCCTTGGTTAATGGCTCTTTAAATATTGAAATGCCTGGAAAAAGAAAACAAAATAAAATAAAACGCAGGCTGTCAAAGAGATAAGAACAACAACAACAAAAATGTTGGTATCTTTTAGAATTTGTCTTCCTAGTGGTAAAAGTATATAATTAATAGGAGAATTTTCCTCCAGATGTGGCTATACTATAATAGAGCCTTATAAATGCTACAGAAAGAAAAATTGCTTGGAACGAAGGCGTCCTCAATGAGAGCACACCTGGGTCTGACAAAGATTGCATTTAGGGACTGCTGTGCTATCACAACGCAGAGAAAGACCAAGTCTCCGGGAGCAGCTGGAGAGAAAGCCCCGGCAAATCTGCATGCAAATAGCAGCACATTGTTAACTTAATCAGATGCCGAGGAAAAGATGTGCCAGAACCGCGAGGATGATCTACATACACGGAGGGAGAGCGGCCTGGGCTGCCATGGCCGCTGGGCGAGGATGGGCCTGGAGCAAGGTGCAGTCGGGCTGGCCCAGCCTACCCACTGCCTGCCCATTTGCTCCAGCCTGCAGTTGATTTATCATAGAATGCTTGGTGCGCTCTTTGAAAAGATAGAAATGATGGAGTATATTTCAATTGGGAGGAAGCTTTTTTTTTTTTATGTTGATATAGGTATTGGTATTATTTTGCCTGACTCCATAAGTCCAATTAAAAAATATTTCTGCTTAAATATCCGGGTGCATGAAGATAAGAAATATTGCCCTCGAGTGTATAAAGAAAGAGATCTTTTCATTTAAAAAAAAGATGCTCTCTAGAGTGAAGTGCTGAGTATATATTGTACCTTAAGAAGTGGAAGACACCTGTTATTTACATTTTATATTAATATTAACGGACATATATATTTTAAATCTCCTCCATCTTTTAGTCTAGCACCGTAAAAAATAAAAAGTAATACTATTTAATCACCCACAGCTTAATAGTGCCTTAGTTGTTTACTGCCATCGCACTAATTGCTCTGTACTAATGTGTTTTTCTGTGATATCCAGTAGTGCTAAGAGAACAGAGATCCATAACCAATTAAATATAGTGTTTTCTATGTTAAAAATATATCTGATGAGGCTAGAAAGGGAACAGGAGCTGCCCTTAACGAAGGCGCATTGGCACCGTCTGGGAGCCCAGGAAAAGGTGCCCGCGTTGCCTCTTTTGCGCAAAGACAAAGGGGGTAATTTTTTTGGCAAGAAAACAAACCCGAGGAAAGCACAACAAACTGAATGTTTCCTTCCCACCCCCACCCCACCCCCCACCCCCGCAACTCCTTAGGCTGCTTCTGTACTCTCTCTTCCAGTGAGGGAGAGTTTGACTCGGGAGGGAGAAAGGGGGAGCAGCCACCCGGCGGTGCGGCGGGCAGGCGGCCGGGAGGAGCGGGGCTGGTCCCCGGTTGGGCTGGGGCCCGGCGCCCGCAAGCCGGAAGGGCGCCCGTTCAGGCGCAGGCTGCCCACGGCAGAGGGCTCATCGGGGAGCATTGTCGTTGGCTCCAGAAGGAGCGAAGCGTCCCGGAGATCGGGCCGCGCTCGCGCGGCTCTGGGCGGGAGGAAGGTGAGGGGAAATCCGACCAAACAGGGTTCTTAACAATTTCCAAAGACGGTGGGAGTGACAAAGGAACGCAGGACGCCGCCGCCGCCGCTGTCTGGGCCCGCGCTGTTTCCTGGCGAAATCACTAGTCGGGGATGGGAGCCGGCCACAGGGCAGCCCGCCGCCCGCGTTCGCTGGCGGCGCGCCCGGTGGTGCAGCGGCCCCGGGCTGAGCGCTGCCCCCGCCGGCCCGCCGCCTGCCAGCCGGCCGGGCCCCGCCGAGCGCCACACTTCACCTTACGGAGGAGAGATAATGAGATCAATTAGAGGCGCCGTCACCGCGCCGAGACAGCTGCTGGCGCATAGTAATCACCGGCGGGTCCGCTGCGCAGGGGCGCCCCGCTACTGCTACCTGCGCCGGGCACCAGCACGCGCCGGCCCACCCGGGCCCCAGCCCAACCGGGGCCTGCGCCCTGCTCGCATCCTCTGCCGGGGAACTCACCTCTAGGCTGCCCCGCGCCGCCGGCCCACCCCGTGGGAGGGTCCTGGACTGGCGCCTGCACTTGTGCGTGTGTGCATGCTTGCGCGGACATGTGTGGGTGGGTGTCCACGCGTGACTGTGCCCTGAATGTGCGTGTAAGTGTGACACTGTGTGAGCTTGAATGTGTGGGTGTGCGACAGTGTGCATGAGTGTGTGGGTATGAGTAGATGAATGTGTGTGTGTGAGTGTGCATGAGTGTTTGCATCATGTGTACGTGAATGGGTGTATTCTAGTGCTTATGACAGTGTGAGTGTGCACGTGCATGTATGTGAGAGCTCTCTGCACATGCATGAGTGTGTGTGGATAAGCATGTGTCCACGTGTGGAGCATGTGTATTTGCAGATGAGTATGATTCTGTGTGTGCACACACGTCTGTGTGTGCGTTTGAGCATTGTGTGTGTAGGCAGCCTAAGTGAGAGCTGAATGTATGTGTCTGTGTGAGTGGTGAGCGTGGATAATGAGTGTGTGCATGTGGGTGCACGTACATGAGCCTAAATGTGTGTGTGACTCCATGTGAGTGTGGGCTTGTGTGCTGGAGGGTAGGTGTTGTGGCCCCTCCTCCAGTCCCTTGCTCTCCAGTGGCTCCTTGGATGCCTAGGTTTCCTTGTGGGCCAAGTGCCATATGCTGTGTGTCTGTGGTCCACACCTGGCATTCCCCCACCATGTGTGCCTATATGTTGATGGCATGGGTGGCTCCCCATCTCCTGACCTCCATGTACGTGTCCTCCCCACTGTGGATCTGTGTCTGTAGGCTCCACCCTGGTCAGCCCCTTCAGAAGGACCTGGTTCCAGAGGCAGTGGGGGGGTCAGGACACGTGTGCCTCGCCATCTGGATCCCCCATGACTCTAGAGCAGATAATGACCTGCCCAGGCGCCACAGCCCCATTTCAACTTAGCCCATATTGAGCACCTACTGGATGCTCTTCAATTTAGCCCTTGAAGGCCAGACAGATTCTCACTTTAGAAAACAGAATGGGTGAGGGTCCAGAGACGGGTGGGAGAGAGATGTCATCCTAGTGACAGCTCACTCAGCGACTTTGCATTTGTTTTCCTGTCTGAAATGTTCTTCCTTTGGATCTTCATGTGGCTTTCAGCTCAACAGTCCCCTCCCCTCTGGACCACTCTGCCCATCCTGGGTCCCCATCAGCCACTCTCTTGTCATGTTTTGTGAGTTCATAGCGCTTCTTGCTGAAATTGCCACTTCACCTGCTCCCTTGATTATTGCCTCCTCCCTCATTAAAGCCCTCGCTCCCTGGGGCCAGGCCTTGCTGGCATGTTTGCTGCTATATCAGCACCTGGTATAGTGGCTGGTGCACAGTAGGTGCTGGGGGAACAGGCATCTGCTACCTGGCCATCCCTGGGGTCCTGGGGAAGCCCAAGGTAGCTAGTGTCTGCCCTGTGGGCTGGAGTCCACAGCCACCCTGGGATGGAGGCCCTGGAAGGTTCTCTGAGAGACCATCACCGAGAGACCTGATACGGCACAACTCTGGGGCAGAGATGTGAGGGACATGTGGTGGTGCCCACAGGGGACAGTCTCGGTCCCTGATGGAGCTGCAGTCCCCTGCAGCCTCGGGAAGTGGCCAGAGTCCTGGCAGGTCCCTGTTTGGGCCTCACTTATAGAACTGTTTGTGCGGGTTCTTAGGTGCCCAGCAGGCTCCCTTGGCCACCCGCCTTCAACTGCGTCCTCAGAGGGCCAGGAGACCACTGGAGTCTAACTTCAGCTCTGTCCCTGACCTTGATGTGCCCTTGAACAAGGGGTTTGACCTTGCTGTAACTCGGTCTCGTCTTTGAGATGGTCTGAGTGCCTGTCCTGCCTTCCTAATATGGGTGGTGTCTTCTAAAAGAGAACAGAGCAGTGTTTCCCGACCCTGTTGTTGTCCCCACCTTGACACCACTTCTGACATTTTTTTGTCTTCTGACTCTCCTGAAGTGATGCTCTGGGCACTGAATTGGGGCGGTTTGGCTCCTTCTGAGATGGTGGGAAACTCTTGGCCACTCTTGGAGGCTCCCCTTTAGATTCAATACTGTTCCCCCCAGGTCCCTGCCCTGTTCCCCGAGGTCCATGCCCTGTTCCTTCCTCTTTCTGTCTTCTACATTGCCCAGCCTTGGTCCCTTCTGCTCTCAGTGAGCAGCAAATAAAGTGGGGCATGGGGGGCACAGCTGAAAGGAACCCCCACTGACAAGTTTCTGATGGAAAGAAAAGAAGGACATCTCCAGTGCCTGTTAAAAGGGTCGGAATAGCCCGTCTCCACTCTGGACCTCCCAGGGGGCAGAGCTCCTCTGAAGTGGTTCACTCCAACTGCCCTGACTTTTAAGGGCCTGCTGTGTGTGAAACGCTGTGCCAGGTGCTTTGGGCCCTTGTCTCATTGACCCCAAGTGACCTTGGTGTGTCTCTGAACTTCTGAGTCCTGGGGGTGAGGAGTGTGGGGAGGGGGTAATGACTCCAGCCCCATCAAATGCCTGGCATGTAGGGAGGACCAGTTGGAAATAATGTATGTGCAGTACTTTGAAAACTTCCTATAAATATGATTTGAGACATTAAGAATGTTGCTTTTGTTTTTCTTTCCCAAACATGAGCTATTTTGAAGTTTATGTATTCTTTTGGCTGGAGCCGACACAATATTGGGGAAAGGTATGAATAAAATGTCCCCACTCCTCCTTGGTCTAGCTGGTCATGGGTCTACCTATTAAATGTCCCTGGGGTGGGGAGCCCCAGTCCAGTCCTAGGGGGATGGCTAGCCCGAGCTGTGCCCTGTGTGTCATTATAACAGTGGGGTAGGACTTGATTCTCCTTAAGGCAGTGATGGCCCCCTGTCTGGCAAAATGCATTTCTGGCCGCTGTCTTCTCCACGGAGCCCTTTGCAGCCTGAGTAGGTCATGGGGATACTTGAATGTAATTAAATAAATTTGTTAAGTACTTTCTATTGAGTTGATTCTTGTTCGAATGAAATGGAAGGAGGATGACAGGTACATGTGGTCATTGCCAGGAGGTCTAAGATCTGGAGAGGGTGAAGGGTGGAGAGGTTTTGGGGTGAGGACCTGAAAAGGAGGGTTTGGGAGGAGAGAGGGGAAGGGCTGGGCACAGCAGGTCACGGGGAGCCAGGCTGGCTGTCCAGGGACTGAACAGGGCGAGGGCAGGGCAGAGAGGCCCTGGGCGGGGGGGCTGTCATTGCAGTGGCCACAGCAGACACTGCAAGGGACAGGGGTAAGTCAGCTGATACTGAATTCGACTTCGCCGAGCTGTGCAGCCTTCCTGGACTAATAGTGACAGTTGGTGACTGAACACTGTGCTAAGGGCCTTCTAGCCCTGCCTGATTTCTGCTCCACAGCAGCCCTGAGGAAGGACTTGAGGATGGCGTTCTGTGGATGAGGGAGCTCAGACTAGAGGGTCACTGAACTGGTGAGCTGTGGCGGGGGGCCTTCAGAGCACGGCCCAGTGCCAGGGAGGACGTGTTACTCTCTATGCCTCCCATGTTGGGCAGCTCCAGCGGGGGGCTGTGCCGAAGACCCCCAAAATGGAAGTAAACACAAAATGATGGAAAGCCCCAGCCCCAGGTAGGGGGGCATTCTTTGGGGAGGGCCTTTTTCCAAAAACAGAATTTTTTTGCCAGCAGTCAGCCTTTTGTCCTGTCTTTACGTGGCCCAATTAGGCAATCGCGCCCCTAATTAGCCAGCCTAAGGCCCTCTTTGTTGCCTGCATAGAAATTGCACACGGGCTTGAACGTTGGCAGGAAACTTTGTCCATGACACTGGAGGTGCATGTAAGCGTTGAAGATGGGCCCACGCTGTGAAGTCTGGCCTGGACACTGTTACCCTCCCCAGCCAGGCCTGTCCATCCCCCCAAGAGCGTGGTGACTCGGCCCTAAGAAGCTTCGAGGCCAAGTGAGTCTGAGTTATGAGTGGCCAAAAAGAGGTGAGATATTGAAGAATCATAAATATTAATTTTTTTAGCACTCTATAATTCAAAAGTGACTCAACTGATTTGTCTCAAACTCTGCAGGAAAACTTAGCTGTGGCCTCAGATGTGAGTGCTCTTAGACCAGAAGGAGTCTTGCGGCCACAGATGTTTCACCTTAAGGCACCTGGGGTGAGCATCACAGTCCTGTGCCTCCCTTGGAAGTGCAGCTTCTTGAGGCGGGGGTGGGCCATTTTCCAGAAGGCTCACATCTGACTGCTGCTCAGCAGGAACCTGCCCTATGGTCACCTAGGTGCCCAACACATGCTTCTACATCTCCGACACCGGTCATGCCCCCATAGTGAGCCCATTTCTCTTGATTAGATCAATGCTTTTTTGCGCTTGCTGTGTGTCTGGCACTGTGCTAGGGACTGAATGCCAGACGAGGTCATTGTTTAAATTCTGGGCAGGGAGAGGAGTGAGCGGACAAGGAATGGGGGGATGACAGAGGATACGTAGCCAACAAATACACGAGCAGAGGAAGAGCGGGTGGTATGACGGGGAGGGGTGCCTGATGCAGTGGTGGTTGTCTTGGGAGGCCTCCCTGAGGAAGTGACCTTTGATGGCGGACTTGCAGAGTAAGATGAAGCTAGGCATCCAGACAGAGGGGAGCCCTTGGGGACCCAGGTCTTGAGGTGGCAACAGGACTACGTGCCGGAGGAGCTGGGCCAGAGCGTGAGGGCCAGGGAGGAGAGATGCAGTGAGATGAGGCCACGGTGGTGCCCAGGTCACATGGGACTTGTGGGCCGGGGCAAGGGACTAATTCCCAGGGCAATGGGAAGCCTTGAAGGGTTTGGGCAGGGGAGCCTCGTGATGTGACTTACGTTGTAAACAGTCTGCTGTGGGGATGACAGGGGACTGGGTGAGAGAGGACGATGGTGGGGACAGGAGAGGGATGGAAACAGTCAAGGTCTATAGGGAGACAGAGCTGACCTGACGATACCCAGGCCCTTTTATTCCGTCTCTGGGCCCTTTAGCCTCCATCCAAATAGCTTTAATGTATCAAAGCATTGCTAAATGAATTCCCATGAAGTTTACTACAGGGAAAACCAGCATATATTTCTTATTTAAATTCTTTTGTTGGAAGGGAGCAAGCAGGGAGGAGAAAATGCTTTTTTCCCCCTGGTTTAGATCTCATCAGAATGGCCATGTGAGACATTTTGAGTAAAGCAGACTTTCTTCTGTTCACACTGGCTGATGTGTTACTCACTGCCCCCTGGTCGCTGGCATAGGGACAGTCATGCTCCTATCTCGCTTCCCACGTGAGGACTACCGACACAGTTATTACAAGAAAGTTGTCCGATTTGGATTGAGTATGAACACGTCCGCTTTGTTGACTAGACACTACGTAATACCTTCAGCATCATGTGTGCAAAGCTCTTCTTTTATGGTTTGACCAAGTTGCTGCAACTGCAGTGGTCCAGTGTTAGCCATTCATTTCCTCTAAGACATCTGGATGGAAAAATCTACAAAACAATAATAGATCAATACATTTAAATTAGAACTTTCAAAAATTCAATAATGGTATTTACAAATTAATAAAGCACTGTAAAGAAAATATCTGCACTTCTTTATTTAGGGATACAGTTAATTTTTTCATTGATTAAGCATTCTTTTGGTGGATGGGATGTGGGCAGGGAAATTTTTTTTCTAAGAAGGAAGTCCTGTGTGGAAGCTAGAAGCATCCCTGTTTCTAGACCCCCACATAAGTTTCTAATGCATCGCACAGACAGGGATCCCTGGTGAGGGGAAGAAGTGCGCCTGCTTGGGTAGGAACTGTGGTAGAGGTGGGAATGCACTGGGTCACGTGCGACCCGAGTGGTGCTGGTGGGGATGGACGTAATGACGGGCGTGCAAGTGCCTCTGACTTCAGAACATATGGGTGCTCACCGTGTTAAGGAAATTTGGTATAGGAAATCATCATTTATCAAACATAAATCAGGGAGCCATTCTTCTTTGTTCAAAAGAATTCCCCATAGAAATCCTCAAAATTAGCCAACTTATTCTTGTGCATCTGGAATAAAATGCAGTTTTTTTCCCCCTAAAAACAATGAATGTGACTCAAGTTTTCAGGACTGTACTTACTTCATCAAGCAGGTAGAGCCCCTCCTGGCTCGAGCCTGGGGTGTGCCTCGTGTGGGGCGTGAACAGCCTGCGGGGACACGGTGGAGGTAGCTGCAGCCCTGCTGGCCGCTCTGGGAGCTGGACACGGGTGTGGCCTCAGCCACGTGCTCTCCTGCAGCCCCAGTGCCCACGGCCACTCACACACGCTTCTTCATTTTATTCTCTTCCCCCACCCTTCTTTCTTTCTTTCCCAAAATGTTGACTGAGTATCCATGGGGGGGCCACCTACTGTGCATGTGATGGGGGCCTGGCGGGGAACAGGGGACAGGCTAAGGACATCTCATAGACGCCCCATGCTAGTGGACGGCATGAAGTGGATGCCCAGTGCTTTTTCTATCAAATGATCTCACGGGCGAGGCTCTGCCTTGGGCGTCATGGGGGTCTTCCATCATGGATGGAGGTCCTGATTCTGGGGAGCCTTGCCCATGGGATGTGCACGGAACCCATGATACCCAAGTGGACTGTGAAGGTCAAAGCGTTGTCCACATACAGTGCCTTAGGATGGAGGGGCAGAGATGGTGTTTAGAAAAGGGGTGCTCTCCAGCTGGAGTTGGGAGAAGGAGGGGAGGGCCTTGCAGGGCCAGCCAGAGCCGGGAGGGAAGGGGACTGGAGGAGGGAAGAGAGGGTTGTTGAGTTTGCAGACCATCCAGAGACTGAGGGAGACAGTGGTCTGGTGGGTGGGGGTCATGGTGGTTGAGATGACTGGAGGAGCTAGGGGCAACCTGTCTCCGGTATCATGTGTCCTAAGAAGCAGTGCCAGTTCTGGGGAGGGGACAGGCTCTTGTTGGGTGCCCTGATGGATGCCCCGTGAGCTGGGTAACTTGGCCATTACCCTGGTTATGATGTTGAATTCCTCCGCTGGTCATTCTTGGCTGTAGCTGTTGTGTTGTCATCATGAGTCTCCCAACTCCACCACCAGCTGTTTGCAGTTCCTAATGTGGTGGTGGCCCCTTGTTACCTGCAAGATAGTGTTCTACCATCTGAACTTGGCATTCGAGGCCATCTCTGCCCCAGTCCTCACTTGGCATCCTTAGACTTCTTACAGACCCTTCATGGCAAGCTGCCTTCTCCCTGGGAATGAGCACACCACACACTGTCCGCCCTCACACCTGGCCTTATACTGTTCCTTCTGCCTGTATTCCACTCACTTCTCCGCAAATTTTCAGACCCATTGTTCAGGCCCAGATGCAATTCCACCTCCATCATGAACCTCCCCTGTTGTCTGACTCACTGCCTTGGAACACGCTTTGTGTTATCGCTTTGTTCTCCAGCTGGGTGGGACCGGAGCCCTAGAGAGCACTGTGTGCTTAGTGGGACCCCAATGGATGCCCTACTGAATGGCAGTCCCCAGTCACTGAACTGGCAGGTGGTGTCCAGAGATCATGTGGAATTGTCCCTCTGTCCCTAACTTAGACTTTGATAAAAATATGACCCAGAGTGTTTTGTTGTCAGCTGGCGTTGCATCCAAGACCCCTTGCTACCTGATCCCATTCTGCCTTCCCAGCTTCATCTCATATGGTATTCTCCCACCCCTTGCCCTTCCCCTCCTCATTGGCACCTCTTTTCTTTGTCACTGAGCACCTCGCCATTCCTCAGATACACCAGGCTCTTGAATTCTCTATGCCTCTGCATATGCTATTTCCTTGTCTTAGAAAGCCAGCCGCTTATCTTCCCCCACCCCCCAGAAAACTCCTATTCATCCTCCAAGACCCAGCTGAAAAGTCACCTCACTACGAAAGCAGTGGGTGGAGTCAGCCCCTCCCTCAGCTGAGCCTTCAGGTTTCTGTTATCTGTGACCAGACTAGAGTCTTTATATAAACACCTGCCCCTCCTGTTCTTGTCTCTGCCGGGCACATAGTAGGTCCTCAGTCAACGTTTGCCAACATTAATATTTGTAGACACTCAGAGCAGTGCCTGGCGCACAGCCAGGGCAATAGGTATTTATTTTTAGGCTCTCAGGAAGAGTTTTTGATGGAAGAAACTTGGAAATTCATCTTGCATCTCACTGAACACTTCTATCACAGTGGAACAGAGACAGAGCTTGTCTGAGGCTTGGTGGCCTGTACAGCAGGGGACTGCTTCCAAGGGCTCATGCAAAGTCACATTCTATCAACGATTTTTAAGGTAGCATGTCGACATGTGTGTGTTAAGATTCTGATAAAAAGATGCTAGAGGGCTTCCCTGGTGGTGCAGTGGTTGGGAGTCCGCCTGCCCATGCAGGGGACACGGGTTCGTGCCCCGGTCTGGGAACATCCCACATGCCGCGGAGCGGCTGGGCCCGTGAGCCATGGCCGCTGAGCCTGCGCGTCCGGAGCCTGTGCTCCGCAGCGGGAGAGGCCACAGCAGTGAGAGGCCCGCGTACCTCAAAAAAAAAAAAAAAAAAAGATGCTAGAGGAAGCAGTGTGCCGTCAGGAGTTGGTCTGTTTGACGTGTGATTGAAGCGTCAGGGGAGACACAAACCCCCCACCCACTCATGGCACAAGCCATGCCCTCACTCGTAGGCCCCTAGGCCCTGTGGTCAGAACCTGCCTAAGTCTTGGGATGGTAGCCAAGGGAAGCCTGAGAGGAACCCGGGAAGTGGGAGAAAGCAGGTGCTCAGCTGTGCACTGAGGAAGGGAACAGCCTGGCACCCGGGAAGGGGCTGCCGCTGGCTGCAGCCGGGCTTGATCTGTGCTCTGCACAGTAGAGCCTGAGGCCCCCCAGCCTCTGATTGATGCAGATGAGCCCAGAAGACCGCTTTATCGAGGCTGGCGTAGGGAGGTTCTTGAGAGAGCCTGTTTTCTGCCCTCCCGTGGCTGATGGAAGTGAGGGACCCACCACTTTTTTCCAAACCATTTATTGCCACTTACCACAGGCTTGGTTTACATCTGCTGCTGAGAGCAGAGTGATCCCAATTTGGAAGTCGTGGAGGTCGTTTTTCACCCGCACTGACATAAGCCATGACTCTCAAAGCTGATGACACACTCCAGATAAGGTCAAATGCTCACAGAAAGGGACATTTGGTGCCTCTGTTGCTTAATCCCTGATTGCAGAGAAGCTGCAGACACTAATGGCTGCTGGGATGTGCCATCCACGTCCCCGAGGGCCGGGGTCCAGGGCCCGGGCCTCCCCGCCTTACGCTCACACGGACACTATTCATCTCCTGCCGGGCACACCGGGCTGGAGGCCCCGCAGACCCTGCCTTGAGAAGGTTTTGGGCCCGGAGGGGACTGTGGCGGGGTGGGGCAGGTACCGGCTGGGCGTGGGCAGGTGGTCAGTAGGCTGCACCCTTGAGGGGTCCCCTTCCCTCTCCACATTTCTCCCCCGACCCGTGGCTGTCAGGTCTCAAGGCCCGTGAGCCTGCAACGGCGCTGATTGGGCCAGAGAGTAGGTGCTGTGGGAGAGAGAAGGTGGGGAAGTGAGGACAGGGAAGTGGCTATAAGATTCTGGAGGAGTGAGCGAGAGCACACGGCGGCCACTTTTGTTCAACCCGAAGGAAGACACACTAGCCAACAGATCACCTACCCAGGGGCCTCAGGGAAAGCGCATGTGTGGACTTCCTCTGCAAGGCTTGGGTGCGAGGAACGTCAAGTTAAAGCTCTCTACGATTGTGGATGCTCAGTGGGGTCAGAGAGGCGTCCTAGGGGCACCCAGCAGAGTCTTGCTGGGGTCCCCAGTCCTCCAGTCACCCCCGTGGTGCTTACTGCCCAGGCCCACAGGGTCCGTTGGATGGAGAGGTCCCACTCTGCGGCGTGCAGCATCCAGTCGTGGCCTGTGGCTGTGGCCTCTTGCAGTCCTGCCATCGGGTGCTGTATGCGGTGGGTGCAGTCCCTGACACCCTGGGTTCCTCCCTCCATCTCCATCCGTGGTGGGGCTGCTCCAGCTTCTTCCCTCCTGGGAACCAGCCAGCTAAGGCGTCCGGGCTCTCAAGGTGTGTGCTTGCGTGTGAGGGCGCTGTGGGGAGGTGAGGGGGCTGCTTCCCAGAGACCAGTTCTTTCGAAGCAGAGGGCTGTGCTTCCAGGTTTGTTCAGGCTTGGGGTGGAGCGGAGGTGCTTTTTCCTCCTGGTTAGTCCATAGTCACGGATGGGAAGACAGAGATTCCATCATGGGTTTCCCCACATTCCATGATTAAAATCCTGTGCTGGGCCCTTCCGGGCCTCCTTAGGACAGCTGGCGGTCGGACATTATGTAGTGAGTGACGGACTGCGGGGCTCCGCTTCCTGGAAGTCTCCCCTTGAAGCAGACGTGGCCCCTTGAGGAGGTCTGAGGGCTTGGTGGGGTAGTGCTGTGGCGAAGGAGGGAGTCGGGTTCCCCCACTGTGAGCCAGGAACACAGGACTGCATGGGAACTCCTGTTTCCCTTCCTCTGATGCTCTGGTGTGTGGAACCTTTTGGGTAGGGCTGCCTTGGAGGGTGAACGCTTGCTCAGAGGGTGAACGCGGGCCCCCTGCTGGATCTGGGTATCTTGGAGGGGGGTCCTGCCCCTCCTCTACTCTGGGCACAAGATCATTGTAAAGAAAATTACTTTTGTCCCAAGATGCATGTTTCCCATGGGTGGTTTTTTATTTTGTCCACACTCCCCAGCTCAGAAATCTCTTACCTGTCCAGTACAAATCAAATGAGTAATGACTTGCCCCTGAGGGCTGTATTACGGTGAAATTCATCACAGATGGGCTCTCTGCCTTTTTCACTGATGTGGGCGTTCCAGACTGGGCTAAGCCGGGCACAGGACTGGATCACTGAAGGTGTGGGCTCGTAAACGTCCTGTACAGTGGATGAGTGACGGTGCCCTTGGCTCCTGAGTCCCCATGGATTCCCTCCCTGCCGCCCCCCGTGCCCTGCCCAAGGGGGTGCTGCCGGCCCATTCAGACAGCACGTAGTTCCGTGGGTTCCTCCGACTCTGCTTTCCAGGAGGACCACTTGGCTGCTGAGAGCATTGCTGTGATGTTTTCCAAGTTGAGCTGTAAAGGTGTCTAGAAAAAGATGTTTCCGGCAGAATCAGAGAGGAAACAAGGTTGGCCAGGGCACACGGCACACAGTTCTGCTATTCTCCCTGAGATTTCTCAAACGGCTGCTGTGGTCCCGGCTCCCCTGGGTACCCCCACTCCTTTTCTGAGCTGTCTTCCCAGACAGCCAGCTCAGGGCCTCAGGGATGCTCCGTGAGGGACCTTCCTCACCGCGGTCCCTGCCCTGTGGGAGTTGACTCATCACTAAGCATTTACTGTCCACTGACTCCGTTTCCTATGCGTGGCCGAGCAGGGGCTGAGATTGTGTTGAACAGAAATGAGAGGAGGGACTCTGGCTAATTTGCTTTTTTCTCTACTTTACTCGTCAGTTCAGCTGTCTTTAGTGTACCCTGGAACTTATAAAGTGAAAACTGCTAGGAGACTTCTCTTCTCTCCCTTTTAATAAGCTCTCAAGCTGAAAAAGGCTTGTATGAGAAGAAAGGCAGCCTGAGTCGGTAGGAGTAAGGGCATTAAATAAAATACTCTTTAAGGGTCACGGGGCGTGCGGTGGCTTCGCAGGATTTTTAAATGCCAGCAAGTGGAACATTGGAGTTTGACTCTACAAAGGGAAAGGCCTGAGGGGACGAGGTTCAGGACCTGAGGGGACGAGGTTCAGGACCTGGGTGCGTCCCAAGGCTGCACACTCCCCGGCCCCTGCCCCTGTCTCCCTCTCGCTGTTCCCAACTCACCAGCTGGGCCCGTGGAGAGAGAATCCCACACTCTGCGCCTGAGCCGGAGACTAGCCTCCCTGTCGTTCAAGGGGGCTGTCATGCTTCCAATCCCATTGGGCCTGGTGTCTTTCCCGGCCTTAAAAGCACCCAGGGAGAGCCGGAGATCCCCACAGACAGGACAGGACGAGCAGGCAGATGTGGGCTTTTCCTGGAAGATTCTAATTGTGGTACAGGGAAACCGAAGCTCTTTTTCCTCCCCACACCCAGTACTTACACCTGTCCCCCTTTGTACCAGTGGGGCTCTGGACCCCTGGGAGCACCCATCCCCCTGTCAGAATAAACAGAAGTCCCTACTCTGTGAGCTTTGTAAGTCTTCTCAGCAGAGTGCTTTGTAAACCTCAGGCACTGTATGACCTTGGGCACTGGCGGCATTAATGTTTATTCACTAGGTACCACGTTTGTGCCTTCAGAAGCACATGCTGGGGACCCAGGAATCCCTGTCAAGCTCTACCGAAGCAGGGTTCCAGCCATGGCCCCTGCATGTACCCGGACAGGTCGTTCTGATCAGTCTTGGAATCCCTTCCCCACAGTCGTTGTCTCTGCCCTTTCGTCCCCAAGGAACTCCTACATGGGTGGCCATGCAATGTCTCCCCCATCTCTGATCCCAGGTGCAGAGGGGCCCCTGGCCCCCGAATCAGGGCTTAATTGTAGAGAATGATAAAGCACAGAACAGACCAAGGTCTGAGAAAGATCAAGAGGAAGAGAGAAAATGCTTAATGAGCTCAGAGGAAGAAGAAACACCTCTTCTAATTCACTTAGAAACGGAATCTTCCACCAAACTTTCCCTTATTCTGATTTCAACTCTGCCAGCCCTTCTCAAGCTGTCTTAGAACGTAATTGTCTCATTGTAACCTTAAACCTTGTAATTGTGCCCCAGGACAAATCAGTATTAATTTAGCTGATGTGGCATATCTTATAAATCCTGTGTTCTCCCTCTAGCCTCTATTTGGTTAAGGATTTCCCAAAGAAGTGTATATACCAGGAGAGATGAGCAAGTGCGTGTCGTTTTCAGGCTGCGGTTCTCAGCTGTCTGGAGGCTGGGGAGGAAGGAGGTTCTGGCTTCCTGGGGCGGGGGCTGGGGGATGTCTCCACTCCCACAGCCCGGGTATGTCTTAGCCATGCCCATGCTCAGGGAATTCGAGTCTTCCCTTGAGGAGCCCCAGGGACCCGATGGGTGTCATCCAGAATTTGCAGGGAAACCAGAAGGAAACCACAAATCCACGGGGGGCAGGAGAGGAGGGGGCAGAAAGATTTTGCGGTTGAATCTAAAATACAAAGGGAGGGTAGAAGCAGCCACACAGGGATTTCATTAAGGAGACCACAAAATTTAGCCTTAAGAAGTTCACGCCCATGTGGAGACAGTGCAAGGCCCCATTTCAGGGTAGTAACGAAGGGTTGGGAGGGCTGAGATGTAAAAGTCATGCCCTGAGCTACTGCAGGCAGTAATTACCTGTGGTTATCCGGTTGCTCCGTGAGGAGCCCGGCCATGGCTGTTTCCCAGCCTACCCTCTGCCTCTGTGTGATTTCCCATTTTTCCAGGGTATCTCTGTTCTTACAAGCACATCAGATACATGCTCTTAAGTGAGCTAAGATTAAACTCCCAAACAAAAAGTTACAAGTGCTGTTTTATTTCTAGAGATGAAAATTGCACCAGAGTAACTTCTTTATTTGACTACATTACATTACAGTAGAAGGAAGGAGAGGGCTGTGGTACCAAATAGTAATTACCTATTTTTCCTCTGTCCTGAAAACTAGTGCATAGTTAGATCAAAATATGACAGGGTGCATGCTCATTTAATTTTTAAATTGCTTGGTAACTTCAAATAAAACTACTGCAGTGGTTATGTCAGTTATTGTGTAAGTGCTAAACATTCAGTGACATATGGAAACCGCTGTTGTATTATCTGTGTGGCACAGCGTGATAGCATTAATTCCTTTACCTAGTCAACAAATATAGGGACACCTACCATGCGAAGGTGTCTCTGGGGAGAAGTACTGTACATGAGAGCATCACGTCAGTCACAGGTACGGAGCAACAGGACCAATTCTGAGGCTCACAACAGTTCACCATTCATTCATTCATTCATTCATTCAACAAGCATAGATGGAGCTTCATCCCTTGGCCCAGGTTCCTGCTCACACCACGTTCACAGTTTATCAGAGAGGAAGCAATGAGAACAATTATCATGGCAAATACACAGGTGGTACATGAGAAGCACAGGCAAAAGCATCAAGGAAGAGGGTCCCATCCATTCATTCATTCATGCATATGCTCACTCAGCAGTTCATTCATCCTCAAACACTGGGAATGTGCCTCAGTCCCTGTCTTCATGGAGCTTACAGGGTGGAGGAAGGGACAGATATTCATCTGACAATCACATGAAGAAATGCAAAATCACAACTCTGGCAGGTGCCTCAGGGAGCGGTATCTCTTGGGTAGGGGCTAAATAGGCACAGCACAGGGAAGAGAATTTCAGGCAGACGGACTGGCCAGTGCAAAGGCCCTGTGACAGAGGGAGCTGGGTGAATCTGAGGACTGAAAGGCGGGCAGTGGGGCTGGGGGGCAGAGAGGAAGGAGGAATTGTGCGCTGAGCTGGAGAGAGGTGGAGGCGGCCCATAGACCTTGCAGACATGTTCAGGATTTTGGTCTCTATCTGCAGAGCGGTGGGTGGCTGTTTTGCCGTGTGAAGGGTTGTTTAAGGGCTCACGTAGGCAGGATGTAGGCAGGGAAACCAGTGGAAGCCTGGGTGTGTGGTGGCCGTTTGTATGGGGCAGTGGTGGAGAAGACAAAGCCTGCGGTTTGGAGGTGAAAGCTGAATAGGGGTCTGCAGGCGAGCTGGCTGGGGCCAGGAGGTGCAGGCCAGGGAAGGTCGGCACAGATGAGAGTGCAGCAGCCCAGCCATCAGATGGGCAAACACCTCTTAGGCTCGGTGACTCTTACTGGAGGTCACCGCACATAACAAGGGCCTTCAACACACCAGACGCCCTTGGATATCTATCTAATTGGTGGTCCAAGACCTTTCCCTAAAGGACTTTAATCTCCTCCTTTGTATATGAGAGGATTACTTTCATTTTCTGAAGCCAGTCCCACAGGTGTGCCCACCTATCGCCTACTTATCTATTATGAACCTGTGCAAATTGGGTAATTGTGTGTGCAAATGGGTGGTTAGGTGTGTGTGGGTATGTCATTACTAGAGTTGCATTTGTAAATGCTCATTTCCTTAAATAACCCCCCTCCCACCCCTACTTCTCTACTACCTCCCTGCCCCACATCACATGTATCCCCAGGTGTGTGACGGGCCCAGGTGTATCTCTTAGGTCTGCTCCACTGCACCAGCAGAAATGCCATCTTCAACATCCTGCCCCCAGGCCCCTATGTACCACCACACGCCATCCCACCCCTCCATCAAGAGAAAGGAAAACACAACATTTCCCCTTCTGCCATGTTGGGTGGTAATTGTTAGCTCTGCCTATAAATAGTATGGCCTGGAAAGTACACGTGAGAAGTCACTTCTCTCCACATCAGCCCTACCTTCCCACAAGAGAATCACGGTTCATTAATGCACTGGACACGCACACGCCAGTGCTGGGGAGACACTGCGACTTGGAGGAAAGGGCACTGGCTGTGGGGTCACACACATCTGGTCCTCATTTCAGCTCAGCTGCTCATGAGCTCTGCTGCCCCTAAAAATAAAGATAAAGCACATGAAGGGTTAGGGCCTGGTGCAAAGTTGGCCGACGGTGAGACTATTACTTGTATTAATGTTATTGACCTGAATGAAGGTTCTAGTCCTAGGCCTGTCACCCAGACCTTTGGTTTATCTGTCTGAGGAGGGCTGCTCCTGCCCAGTACCCTTTGCTGGGAGCGCCCACAAGTTCCCCTCAGTGATACTGGTGATGACGTTTTCGTACTATGTTCTTTCTGACATCAAGCCTTGCCTCTGCCGTGATGAGATGCTTCCTGAACAGTTGTGTCTCTGCGTTTTGCTGAGTCTCAGATGCACTAAAGGATCTGCCTCTCTCCATTGTAGTTTATTGGGAACTTTTAATTATTTATTTATTATTTTTTTTTGCGGTACGCGGGCCTCTCACTGCTGTGGCCTCTCCCGTTGCGGAGCACAGGCTCCGGACGCGCAGGCTCAGCGGCCATGGCTCACAGGCGCAGCCGCTCCGCGGCATGTGGGATCTTCCTGGACCGGGGCACGAACCTGTGTCCCCTGCATCGGCAGGCGGACTCTCAACCACTGTGCCACCAGGGAAGCCCGGAACTTTTTATTATTTTAATGCAAGTTCAAGTTTATTTGGAATGTAAGATTTAAGATCACTTAACATTTTTGTTCTCGTTATGTTTTTTTTGTTAACTGATTTTACTTTTTAGAGCGGTTTTAGCTTCACGGGAAAAAACTGAGCGGCAAGTACAGAGTTCCCGTATACTCCCTGTCCCCCCAACAGCCACAGTCTCCCGCTCTTGGGACATCCCACACCCGAGTGGTACATTTGTTACAGTTGATGCACCTACACTGACACATCCTTATCGCCCAAAGTCCATCGTTTCCATTAGGGTTCGCTCTTGGTGTTGTACATCCTATGGGTTTAGATGAATGTATCCACCATTGCAGTACAGTACACTACAAACTGTCATACAGCAGTTTCACTGCCCTAAATATCTTCTCTGCTCTGCCTATTTCATTATGTTTTTAAAAACGACTTCTCATCAAGCGAAAAATGGCAGTCACAAAAAATGCCAGCCTGTTATTCAGAAAGATGCTGGGTAACTGCCCTCACCCTCACCCAGGAGGGTGATTTTATCTGTAGGAGGGAATTTGGACTGTCAGATGTCTTCCAAGTGAGAGATCACATGATCTGTGTTCTAGGGTTCATAAAATAACCAGTTTGAAAGAAAATGTCCAATTTGACTTACATTTTTTGGATCATTTTGAAGTTCTAGAAATTTGTGGTTTACTTTATTTTGGCAGTGTCTTCAGATTCTTCTCTTCCATCCATCTTTCATTTCGAAGCTCTATGTAGACTGCCAATTGTCACAGAGCAGCAGTTTCTGAGAAGAGAATCTAGAAGTGGTTCCAGGGAAAAGGGAAAGTTTTCACAGGATGTGTCCTGCCTCCCTTCTGCTCTGTGGGGGGCAATCTTTAAAGGGCTTCAGTACCCTCAGCCAGATGGGAGCCTTGGCCTTCCTGCAAGCCTGCTTCTTACTCCTCAGCTTGTTGTCAGAAGCCAGGGGTCCCGGGTGGCCATTCCACCGCCCAGGGCCCTAAGGTTGAAAACTTGAGCATTTAAAGTTCGTTAGAACTTGTTACTTCAGCGCTTGGCTAACAGACTGGGCTGACAATTGGGGTTTGAGACTTAGATGATTAGAAGGACTGCTCCTGTCCCCGAGTTTCTCCTAAATCTCATGATTCATGAGCACATCATGCTCACAATGTCTAAACTCATCTTTTGCACCATAAATGGGAGGGTTTTGCTGGAAAGAACTCTCATTGGCTCGGGGCTCTCCAGCTAGCTTCATCTCTTGTCTATTTTGTCGAGCAAAACCGCACGTGATAAAATTGCATAGAACTAAACACACACACACATATACACCCCCCCAAATGGGTGTATGAAAAACTGGTGAAATCTGAATAAAGTTGGGGGGTTGTATCAATGTCAGTTTCCTGGCTGTGATGCTGTATTACCGTTTTGCCCGATGTCACCAGGGGGAGGAACTAGGGGAAGGGTATGCAGGACCCCTCTGTATTATATCTTATAACTGCCTATGATCTACCGTTATCCCCAAACAAAAAGTTAAGAAAAACCAGCTTTCAGTTCTTTGTTTTATATTGTCATTTCCATCTGACTCCTTAGATTTTGGTGTTCTCTGTATTCTTTACTAATCTGCTTCATTTATTTAAGTGTTAATTGACCTTTGTTTATTTGGTTTCTGTACTAGAAGCCACTCAACAGTAAGACCAAGGTATTAGGGCTTGGAGAAAGGAGTCTGAGAAGACCCTCATCCTCGCAAGAGGGTAACCTATGTTCAGAAATAAGTGGGCATGAGAGAGAAGAATCCCCCAGTGGAGAGAGTAGATGACTGGCTCTCAACATGGATTTAAGAGTTTACAAATAGACCAGGTCTACAGTGTTAGAAAGTATAAACAGAAAATAGCACATGATTTAAAAAATTCATTTTTTAGTTTTCTTTTGAAATAATTATAGATTTACAAGAAGTTGCAAAGATAGTACAGAGAAGTCCTATGTACCCTTACTCAGTTTCCCCCATTGCTTATTTCCTGTGTAACTGTCCTATAATAGCAAAACCAGGAAATTGACATTGCTGCAATGTGCACATAGTTCTATGTCATTTGATCACATCTGTAGACTCTGTAACCACCACCTCAATCAAGATACGGAACTGTTCCATCATCACAAAGATCTCCCTCGTGCTACCCCTACCCCGAGGAGTGTGCTCCTTGCTATGGATGGCCCACCATTTGTTTAACATTCACCTCTGGTGGGACATTTTGGTTGTTTCCAGCTTTTAGCTCTTACAAGTAAAGCTGCTATGAACAACAGAGTATAGGATTTTGCGTCGAAATAGATTTTCATTTCTGTAAGACAGACACTCAGAAGTGCAGTTGCTGGGTTGTATGGTGAGTGTATGTTTCATTTTGTAAGAAACTACCAAACTATTTTCCAGAGGGGCTGTACCATTTTACATGTGGGCCAGCAGTGTGTGAGAGATCCAGTTTCTTTGCACCCTGGCCAGTATTTGGTATTGTCACTGTTTTTAATTTTAACTGTTCTAGTAGGTGTGTTGTGGTATATTATTGTGATTTTAGTTTGTATTTCCCTAATGGCTAGTGATTTTGAACATCTTTTCTTGGTTTATTTGCCATCTTTATATCCTTTTTCATGAAACGCCTGGTCATGTCTTTTGCCCATTTTCTCATTCTATTATTTGTTTTTTACTGTTGAGTTTTGAGAGTTCTTTATATATATTAGATGTGAGTCCTTTGTCAGATACATGGTTTGCAAATATTTTCTTCCAGTCTGTAGCTTGTCTTTTCATCTTCTTAGCAGGGTCTGCTACAGAACAAAACTTTTAATTTTGATGAGATCCAGTTTATCAATTTTACTTTTTATGAATCCTCCCTTTGGTGACATATCTGAGAGCTATTGCCCAAGGCCTAGGTCCTGATGATTTCTTTCTTATATTATCTTCTAAAAGTTTTATAGTTTCATGTTTTACATTGAAATCTGTGATGTGCTTCAAGTTAATTTTTGTATTAGATGTGAGATTTAGGTCAAAGTATTTTTGTTTTTTTTTTTTTTGCTTATCGATATCCAATTGTTCCAGCACCATTTGTTGAAAACACTATCTATCCTTCACTGAATTGCTTTTGCATCTTTGTAAAAAATGGAAAATGTTGGGGCAACTTCTGGGTTTTCTATTCTGTTCCATTGATCTCTGTATCTTGGTCTTTGAGAGTAAGAAAGAAGGACTCCAGGGTCCGGGTTAGGCTCCCAGGGCCTCTGGCCTCCCCTAGGAATGGATGTGGGCCCCAGAACTGGGTGCAGCACCCCATGGGGGATTGCCCTGCACGTGAGCATGTGTGAGGGACTCCCCAGACCACCTTCTCTGCCGCACTCCCCAGACATTGCTGTTTTTGGTCTCCTTTTCCTTCCTTTCCTTGCTTAACGCATGTTCTCAGATTAAAGTGGGATTTTCTAAAGCAGATTTTTCTATCATGGGGTAAAAACTGTAAATAAACAGAATTATCATAACAATTTAAATAGTAATAAAATATGTTTTTCTGTTTCTATTCAGAGAAGGAGAAAGGTAGCTAGAGAAGATGAAAGGAAGATCTAGATTTGTGGGTGGTAGGTGTGTGTGTTTTTTCCCCTTTTCTTCTTCAATAATAGGTACAGAGTTTTTGTAAAAGACTTCAAGGCAAAAGGAAAAAAATAGCATATACTGTTATGGGGTTATTTTTATCTTTCATTTTTATGACAACTTATTTGTACTTAAGAGAAGCTTTCCAAGGAGTTAGAAGCATCATTAAATAAAGACTGTGAAATGTGCAATATGGCTTATTTATTTAAATGTTAATTGGTCCAACGAACACTTCTAATTAGCTCTATATTTGCTTAGCAAAAAGTTTTACAAATTCCAATTGTGAAAAGCAGCTATTTTGAGCTGGTAAGCATGTTGCAGCCTCAGCCATGATTTTTCTATAGTTCTCAGCCCTTGAAGGCACAATTTAATTTTTCATGTATGCATACTAGCAACGGTAAACACTTGCGAGTGTAAAGAACCTTCTTTAATTAGCTGCACAACAATTAAAGGATTCACAAACTAAATTGAACCCTGTCTCGGTGCTTACTAGCTGAATTCTACCACCTGTCACAACAGCGCTTTGTTCAATCTGTTATGCAAAATCATTATAGCAATATAGCGGAGGGGAAAAAAAAGAGAAAACAGCAATTATTTCTTACTTTTCTCTTGAATGGGTTATTTTGGGTTATACTGATGTCAGGTTCATTGAAGCTAACCTTTTGAAATCTGTAACAGCATAATACTTCTAAGGCAGCCTCAACATGGCTAGAAGAATATTTCGTTTTACTCTTCTAGGAGGTAGTGCTCGTCCTTAAAGTGTGTGGGGACTATGGTCATTTGAAACAACCTGTTCTCTCAGCTGCCTTCTCTTTTCCCCTTCTCACGAGGAAGCCTCAGCAGTCTCCTGTGTTACAAACACATGCAAACCACTGTAGATGTGAGTTTGAAAATGACGTTCTCATGCTGCCTTTTCCAAAAACATACCAACTCACATCACTCCACCAGTTTGATCACTTACTACAAAAATGTGTGTGTGTGTGTGTGTGTGACTGTTAATTTTTGAAAATTAAAAAATAATTTTAAAAAATGTTTAAACATCTGATCTACGCTGACCTACCCTCCTGCAGACAGGGTTGGAGGGAACCCTCACCCCTTTGCTGATTGCAGACACAAAGGTTTTATTGTGAGGCCCAAATCCGAAGCCTGACGTGGCAGACTCCGTGCAGTCCAGGGATAAATGTTTACATTCGGTGTTGCCTCCTCTGGCCTCTGGTCGGACTGCTGGCAGCTCTGTGGGTGCTCAATACAGAGAGGGTGGGAGGGAGGAGGGAAGGCGGGCGTGCACCTCCGCTGACGAGCGGTGCTGGGAGATGCTCTCTGGCAGTTGCTTAAAATGGCATCAAGAACATATTGTTAGTTCCAGCCTCTGAAGCATATGTGGTCTGGGCATCTCAGACGTTGAAGTGATTATAGACAAACAGCCGGGCTCATTCAGGGGGCCTGCGTTTTCCGGCATTACAATATTTTTTAGAAGTTGCCTCTTTACGTCATTTCATGAAAATGTGCAAAGAAGACAAGGCAGCTCTTTGAAAATACAAACTCTTTCCCAAAAAAATGCTGAAAGAAGGAAAGTGAGAGCCAAAGGTCAAAGGCTGAGCAAGAATGTGTTTCTCTATTTTTTCTGTTTCTTAAGCAGAGAGGAAACTCTCCCAGTTACAACATTTCGGGAATCAGGACCATCTTTGGTCAGGTCCAGGAGGGAGACTTTGCAGAGTATGGGGACTTCCTTCTTCTTGCTGCTGAAAACCAGACTCTTAGGCTGGTCCAGGGTTGGTGCATGTACATTCAAGTGAGTTACTCTCCACTTCACTGAAGTTCATGAAAGGATTGTGTGATGCAAAGTTGAAGCCCCAGGAAGAAGGCTACTTACTGCTTCCTGCAGCCTCGTCTGGCTCTGAATTTGGCTGCACTTCTCATGGCCAGAGTCTCCTGGCTCTGGGTCCATCTCTGATTGTCCCTGGCTCGCAGCGCTTTCCTGACGGCAAGGGTCTGCACTAGGCCTTTGATGGGAGCCTGCTGGTGCCTTCGCGATGGTCCGTAGTAGGCTCTCAATGAACATCTGCTGTTTAACGTAAATGGAATCTTCACTTGGCTGAAGAACTCATGGGAATTTAAGGGTGAATTCCGGCAACTTAATCCTTTTCAGCCTTTCCCTCCAGTGGCCCAGGCTTCCCTTTTTTTGGCTGTTCATCTAAAATCTCCTTACCATGATATACTATTTATTCTCTCCTACATTCCTTGCTGCTAGTCTTGCAGAAAAAAAGGTCTGTGGAATGACTTCCAGGCCAGCACTGCCTTGTGGAGGGCCAGCTTACCATGTGCACAGACCTGGGTCTGAGCGCCTGGGAGGCTGCCTTGCCCTCCAGGGGCTCCCAGTCTGGTTGGGGAGCCCCAACTCTCTGAGAAAAGGTGGAGACAAGCCCAGGTGCGGATTCCTTACTGGCGGCAGGCTGGAGGGATCCACTGGTTTCCTTCACTTCCAGCTGCCTCAACTGCAGGGCCACTTGAGTAGTGGCAGCTTAGAGGGTAGATTCATGGCGCACGGAGATGGGTCCAGTGATACCATTATCAGATCCATGGCTTTAGGCAAGTTTTTTAACCATGCCTCAGTTTCCTCATTTATAAAATGGGTATGGCGATAGTAAAATTATCTCATTGAGTAATGAGAATTAATTGAAGACACTTAGAACAGCACTAAGTGCAATAAAAGAAGTGTTGTTAGTTACCTTTATTGCCGTCCCTGTTATGTCATCCTCATTGCTGATCCCTGACCTTGAAGTCTTTCTAGTGATGTGAACTCCTAAGGTCATGGGACTGAAAGGAACTTCGGGAAACCATGTCCTAGCTCAGGCTGGACAGGCTGATGAGCCTGCAGACCAGTGCCTTCTGGGAAGCTTCCTGAAGGGCACTGAGCCATCGAGACTATGCTTCTCTCTCGCGCGCCTCTTGCCGGCCTTCCTCGTGGTGCTGCTCCTGGGTGTGGTGTTCTAGTCTAGAAGGCAGATTCTTCAGAACCAGCATCATCAGAGTTCTCCCAAAGTGGGTTCCACCTGTGCCCCTGGAAATTGGCACTACTTATGGGAGGATGTGCAGATGCCCACCAAGAGGCACGCTTCAGTCAGATCCCTGGAGAATCCCTGTCGGAGAGAGTCAGGAGCTATTGAGCACTTGCTACATGAGAAACATGTGTGATGCGCAGGGCTCATGGGAAGAGAACAAACATTTCTAACATGTGAATTTATAACCTCATGGAAGCTTGGAGGAAAGTGGACAACCGATCGACCACGATGGGTGCGGTTGATCTGGGCTGGGAGAAAAACAGCCCAAACAGAAGGGAGTGGGAGGCAGGAGAGCCTTAAGTGGTTAGAGGATCAGGGAAGAATCAGGGAGCAGATGCCAGGGGCACAAGTTACAACTGGCGTTGGGCTGCTGGGGCTGGGATGGCCTCTCAAATGCATTTTCTGTGAAATCCACACCCCTTTGCTCCAGGCCAGGAGACAGCAGACTGATGTAGGAGAGCTCTGCTCTTGGAGAAGGATAATTTGTAAGGCTATAAATACCTGAGATAGGAAGTGCATATTTGTAGCTCTGATCATTGAGGAAACTTGGATTATCTAGTGGTAACAGAGGTCATTTCCTAGATCTGTCTCTACACAAAGGAACTATGCTGCCAGTTTTCCTTTTCAGGACTGGGCCATGTGCCAGGGCTAGCACAGGTTTCAGGGTTCGGCACCTGATGCAGTGACCCTTGGTAAATGACTGTTGAATGACTGCATGACTGTCTCCAACAAACAAGGTTTTGTACTGAATGTGCTTACTTAAATCAGGGACCACCACAATTTGTAGGTGTTTCCCCATAAATTGCTACTAGGTTCCTCATGGTGAGAACCTTGGAAAAAAACACGTGTCTCCTAAATCATCTAGAAAGAGCTGGTGGCCAACAGGAGCCTGATGGAGAAGACAGAGGGCTTTACCACCCCCCGGGGTCTCTGCTGGGGAACCATCATGTCAGACCTGCCAGTGTCCTAGGTGAGAAAGGACTTGGCTTTCGCAGCAGTTGTTGCCACTCTTGCGCCTGTCACTTGACTCACTTATAACCTAGAACACAGCAGGTGACTGGATAAAGAACCACTGGAACACCCCCCACTCTGTATCTTCCTGGCCTAGCATGCCCTGTGTGACCAACAGATGAATTATGTGGAGGCTTGGATGCTGAACGTCTACAGAGGGTGTTCTTTCTTTTCATTTCTATATACATTTTGCTAATTTTTCTTATCCTTACATGCAAGCTTACTTTGAAAAATCAGAAGATAGAGACGAGCAGCAGGAAGACGAGGATGGAATCCCTTGTGATCACCCATGTTGGCTCTTTGCTGTGTGTCCTCCTAGACTATTTTATGCATGCCTATTTTCTTTTGCTGTTGTACACAAGGTGGGATTGTACTCCCTATGCCATTTTATAATCAGCTGTTTAATTTAATACATTCTTCTATATACCCTTTCTGATGAGTGCAAACACAATTGCATAACTTTACCATGATTTATTTATTTAATTGAATCCTGTGGGTGGACATTTAGGTGGTTTTCATTTTTTCTTCTCATTTGAAGTGAAGACTGGGCTCCTTGTCTTTGGCTCCTAGAAGGGTGACCGGAGTTTTCTTTCTTTGGGGTAAGGAAAGTGACAGTCATGGAATCAGTGGCATTGTTTTGCCTGACCTGGTGTGCACTGTGAATGCTTGCCTCAGCAGACTCATCACCAGCCCTGGCGGGGTCTCAGGTGCATGCCTTTGGGTTAGAGGTGGGGATACAAGAGAGGTGGACTGTGTCCTTTTTCTTGTGAGTGGGTGTGTGTACATGTGCACATACACATGCGTGCACACAGGTTTAGAGGAAGTTAAATCTGTTCTTCACTCTAGGTTTCCAATGATTGAATCCAAACCATCCAGACCATGAGGGAGAGGGTGAAAGTCCACACCCTAGTATAATTGGCCCCTCAAGGTCTTCACTGCCCCAACTCTCTCTGGGTGTTAAACACTCTTCCGTACCATTTTTGATGAATGCATGGTATCCAGTTTAGAGTGTGCCCATGTGGGCCAATCCTCCACCTTTTCTTCTCCCTTCCATCCCCATCCCGTCACACCTTCATCCTTTTACCTCCTTCTCTCCAATACCCCATCTCTATTCCTTTTCCAGGCTGTGGCCTTTTCTACAGGAATTAAAACTTCACCACCCTCTTCTAATGCCATCAAAATCTTCTTGACCTCTGATGAGAGCTGGGAGATGCTCTCTCTTCTACCAATTTCAGCAGCAGAGAGGGATACTGGTAGGGTGGAGGAAGGAAGCGAAGGACGGACATCAGTGTGGCCTCATATCTGAATTGCAATCTGTTTTTGCTTTCTTTGTTATTTGTTAACTATCCATCCGTCCATACATACATCCATATCTTTCTATCTATCCTTCCATCTGTGATAGCTAGAATGGTATCTGGCATAGAGTAGTTGCTCAATTAACATTTGTTGACTGGATGAGTGAATGAATGAATAATATAAAAGTCAGAAGTTTTGAACTTGTAGAGTTTATTTCCTATGAACAGCCTGCAACAGGTCCACCTATCAGGTTCAAATTACCCTGTAAGCATAACTTTTATACCTTGTTTTGCTGAAAGGGCATATTGAGACCTCCTAATCTTGCAGAGCTCTCTTTTCTAATGTAGTCATACTTGGGAGGCATCCTGCCTAATTTTCTCCTTCCTAATCCCTGGTCTCCCCACCCTTTCCTCTCCTTCCCTTGGCAGCAGGCCAGGAAGAAGGACAATCGACTTGCACTTTTATAAATCACACTTTGATGAACATTATTTTAGCTAAATCTTTGTACACATTCTTAATTATTTCCTTAGGTTTAATTGCTAGATGTGGAATTGTTGGTTAAAGGGAATACACATTTAAAGATTTTAATACCTGTTGCCAAATTGCCCTGCTTTCAGTCATGTTATATCAAATTAGTACCTCCCCCCTCCAACATACACAAATTATAACAGTGCCTCTTTCCTTATATTCTACCAATACTTATATTATTATACCAATACTAATACTGAGTATTATTTAGCAAAGTAGTATCGATTTGATATGGAAAATGTCTCATTTTACTTTTCATTTCTTGAGCTTAATATATATGTATATCTATATTTTAGGTAGTTATTAATCTATATACCTTTATGTCTGTATCTGTATATATCTATAGATAGATAGATGTTTAATGAAATGTCTATATTTGGTGATTTACCTGTTCACGCCCTCTGTGTGGTTTCCTTCCGGGTAGTTGAATTTTCTTTTGAACTGTAGGATCTCTTCATACATCAAAGATATTAACCCTTTGTCTTTTACATATCTTGTAATTGTTTCTTCCAAGTTTTTCATGTGCCTTTTAATTTTGTACATGGTGCTTTTTAATGAGATGAAGGGATTTAAGTAATCAAACCTTTTAATCTATTCCTTTGCTGTCTTTGGTGTCATGCTTTGAAAATAATTTCCTACCCCATTATTATGTTAGTATACTAATATACTCCTAAGTTTACCTTCTCATGTATTTTTGGTCTTATTTTCTAATATAAATCTTTAATCCATCAAGTATTTATATTATTAGGGCAAAATTTTATATCTGTACCCTACACACATATATACATATTCAGGATTTGCTATTACGAATGAGATTTTAAAATTATATTTTCCAAATAATATATAAGACTATATAGGAAAACTATTTTTATTTTATTTTGTTTTTACATAAATAAAACAAGTTTTAAGAATTAGAGTAGAGAAATATAGAATGAAAAGTGAAAGTCTTATTTAAATCTCTCATCTCCACTCCAGTTCCTCGCCCTTCCCCAGATAATGATTATGAGTGGCTTGATGTATCTCTGTCTGTATATACATAAATACACATCAAATATAAAGGAGTTCTTGTTCTCATTCTTTCTCCAGTTAGAGAAATGCTACAGTAAACGTTCTGGAACATACATGTGTATTTCTATATTAGAGATGACTATAGGTGGTATTAAGTTAAATTTTCATGGATATTGCTGAATTGCTTTCTAAAAAAGGAGCACCAGTTTACTTTTCTGCAGATAGTGAATGAGAGTGGTCTTGCTAACAGTGGGGAAATAAAGCTCTAGTTTTGGGCAATATGATACACCAAAACTATTTTAATTTTATATGAATTTTCCTTATCTTTTTCATAAAGATATACTTCCCACTTATATGACTTCCTTTATAAATGTCCTCTTTATATTTTTATATATTTTATTGTATATTTGTTCTTTGCCTTCATGATATAAAGGAGCGCTTTATATATCAATCTCCATATATTGTGCGTATGTGTGTGGCAGAAGAAGGTGTAAAAAATTTTGCTATCTTTTGAATAATGGCATTTGAGTCCTCTTTACTAAAGATTATGAAAAAAAATCTACATTTTTATCAATGACTTCTTAGTTCTTAAAAAAATTTTATTGAAGTATAGTTGATTTACAATGTTGTGTTTAATGTCTGCTGTACAGCATAGTGACTTAGTTATATATATATATATTCTTTTTCATATTCTTTTCCATTATGGTTTATCACAGGATATTGAATATAGTTCCCTGTGCTATACAGTAGAACCTTGTTGTTTATCCATCCTATATATAATAGTTTGCATCTGTTAATCCCAAACTCCCAGTCCTTCTCTCCCCCACCCCCTTCACCCTTGGCAACCACTATCTGTTCTCTATATCTGTAGACGACTTCTTAGTTTTAAAAGTATTTTTGTGTGAAGTATTTCATGTGACGTATTTGTCTAAATGGTAGCCCATTGTCCCAGTACATTTACTCATCATTCTGTTCTTTTACTGCATATGAGTCATTAACTTTATCTAAACCACGTGTCTCTTTGGGAGTTCTCTATCTGGTCTCTTGACTTATTTATCTACTCCTGTATATGACCCTATTATTTCAATTACTATAGTTTTATTATATTTTGACTTGATAGTTTGCATGCCCTCTCCTTATTCTCCTTTCTTACAGTTTACTTGGCAGTTATCACATTGTTTTTTTCAGATGAGTTTTAGATTTCACTTGCTAAGTTTGATAGACGATCCTTTCAGCAATTTGGCTTGATTTATAGATTAATTTCATAAAAATTTACATATTTACAATATCATCTTTCCATCCATGAACATGGTATATCTCTTCATTTATTCAGGTCTTATTTTATGCACTTCCATAAAGTTTTATGTTTTACTTCATATAGGTCTTGCCCATTTCTTATTATATTTATTTTTGTATGTTTAAAATTTTCCTCTGATAATTTATAATTGGTTTTTAATGTATAAGAAAACAATAATTTTCAGTGTATTGATCTTATCTTTGACCTCTAATTGAACATTCATTAGTACCAACAGTTTTGTACTTCATTCTTTGGATTTTTTGCATATAGTCATTTTGAGCTGTTAACAGTGACTGTTTTGTCTGTTCCTTGTCAATAATTTTATCTCATAGTTTCTTTTTCCTCTATAAAAATCACATTGTTTGCATTGGCTAAGACTTCCAGGACACAGTGTCTTGTTGCTAGCTTTAACAGAAATGCTTCCAATATTTTGCCATCAAACATAATGTGTGATGTAGGCCATGTATCTCTTTATAAATTAGGAAGGAATGTTAAGTTTTATCAAGTGTTTGGGACATTGTTGATATAATATGGTTATTCTCCTGTAAGATGTTAATATGGTGAATTGATAGGTTTCCTGTTGTTGAATGATTCTTGAATTATTGGAGTAAACTGCGGTTGTTCTTTGATGAATTACTATTTTATCTTAATGTACTACCAGGTTCATTTCACTGATATTGTATTTAGGGTATTTACATTGATGTTTATAAATGAGATTGTCCTATAGCTTCTATAGGTAGTAATTGTGTTAGTAGTAGTTCTTATTCCTCCTCCCCCTCCTCTTTCCTCTCCTCTCTCCTCCTCTCCCTCCTCTCCCTTCTCTCTCTCCTGTTCCTCCCCATCCCCCCTTTCCTTCTCCTTCTCATCCTCCTACTGCTCAATGAGTGCCCAGCAAGTCTGGGGGCTTATTCCTCCTCCTTTTCTTTTTTCTCCTTCCTCCTCTTTCTCCTCTTCTTCCTCATCCTTCTACTTCTCTTTCTCTTTTTCTTCTATGCTATACCTAGTAGCACTATCCTAGTCTCAGAGAATGAAATGTGGAGTTTTCTGTTTTTCTGTGCTCTGGGACAGTTTATAAACATAGAGATAACCTTCCTTTGAAGGTCTAGTAAACTATGAGCATAAAACTGGGCCTTTTATTTTCTTTCTTTTTTGATGTAGCTATTCATTATCTTAAATTTCTGCTATTTTTATTATTTTATTCAAGTATTTAACTTCTCCTTGAGTTATATCTGATCATTTTTATAGATAAATCATTCATTTTAATGGAGATTTTCAAATTAAAGATATAAAGTTCTGTATTCTTTTATAATTTTTAAGTCTGCTTTGTATCTGAATTTATTTCCCCTTTCTCAGTACTAATGTTTATTTGTATATTCTCTCTTTATTCCTATCCACTTTGTCAAGTTTGTTTTCTTGGTCTTTTCAAAGAACCAGCCTTTAGTGAGACTTCCCCCAACCCCCCCAGAGGGCAAGGGGAGGAGGATGTTCTATTTAACTAGTTTCTACTGTTATTTTTACTAATCCCTTCCTTCTATTTTCTTTGGGTTTATTTTTACTTTTTTCCCTCAGCTTCTTGAATTGAAGGCTTAGTCCATTTTTCAATTCTTTTCATTTTCTATTCATTACATTTAAAGTTACAGAATTTCTTTTGAGAACTGCTTTAGCCACCACCTAGAAAAAACTTTTTTGTCATCACTTTGTTTTTACTTTTAATTAATGTGGTTAATATGATTTCTATGTTATGGAACCTTATTGAAGTATGTGTGTTCTAATACATGTAACATCTTTGAAATGTTTCATGGGTATTTGTAAAGATTTCACATTTTCTTTTGGGTATGGAATTCTGTCACTCTACTCTTATTTTTAAATTTATTGAAAAAAATCTACTTTTCATATGAATATTTGAGGAAGATATTGGAAAATTTCCCTTGATGGATTTGTTAGAGTTGCATTAAATTATTCCAGTTTTTGCATCATGCATAAAGCTTTGTTGTTAAGTGCACAGAAGTTTTAACGATGATGATTTCTTACAGTTTTCTAGGAGATTGTACCCCTTTTTTGACATAAGAATCCTCTGTTACCTGTTTAGTATTTTTGCTTTAAATTATATATTTTTGATATATTGTAATACCTATTTGATAATATTGCAATACCTATTTTTATTTTGCTAACATTGTTTCATATGTGTTTTTTCTATTCCTATATTTTCAACCTTCATGTGTAAGCTGGTTCTCACATAAAGAGTATAAAATTGGAGAATTGTGGACATATATTTAACCTAATCCAATATCTGATATTCCCTCTCTTTTATGATTTTAACCCATTAACATTTATTAAGTTTACTGACATGTGGTTTTATTCCTGCTACCTTATTTTATGTTGTCTGTTACCATGTCACATCAAATTTTTTATTTTAATTCTTTTCTCCCTCTTATTGTATGGATCAAATTCTTTTTGTTATATTTTCTTTTATTTTCTGATTTAGAAATTGTATACCTGAGATCTAGTCATATAGTGGTAACACTTGATTTCTAATATGTACATTTAAACGTGTGTGTGTGTGTGTGTGTGTGTGTGTGTGTGTGTGTGTGTGTGTGCATGTATGTGGACATTCAGCATCCAGAGCCTCCTTTCAACAAAACAAGAAGTTTTGCATGCTTTTACTTTTTATCTGATCTGTCATCTGGTCCCAGTCCCACCTCTTTCCCCCTTCCTTTTATGTTAAAATGATCTATGATTTTAATTCTAGACTTTTTCTTAAACATTATGCACTATGCATTATTTAGACTTAAATATAAAAGTTGACTGACATTTGGTTCACCCCTCTTTTAAAATTTTCCTTCTTCTGTTGTATTAATTCCTTCAGAGGTGTCTGAGTCCTTTCATGTCTGAAAATGTGTTAATTTTATCTTTCACTCGATGCTCTGTATAGAAGTCTAGGTTCAAAATAACTTCCTCAGCCCCTTGATAATATTCCTTGATGGTTTTGAGACATCTAATGTTGATGATAAGTCTGATGACAAACCAATTCTCACTCCTTTCTGGATGAGCTATTTCTTTTCCCTTTCTTTTCTTTTCTCTTCTCTTCTCTTCTTTTCTTTCTTTCTTTCTTTCTTTCTTTCTTTCTTTCTTTCTTTCTTTCTTTCTTCTTTCCTTCCTTCCTTCCTTCCTTCCTTCCTTCCTTCCTTCCTTCCTTCTTTCTTTCTTTCTCTTTTTATTTTTCCAATTTTTGTCTTCTTCTCTGAGTCTGGAAGTTTCTTTGGATGTGACAGTATGTAAACTTTTTTTTTTTCTTCAGAAAATTTCCCAGTGCCTGAGGGATTCTTTCAAAGTTAATTTTCTTTTTTTATTTTTTCAGTCTACAGACATTTTCTTTTTCTACTATCATCATCATCATCATCATCATCATTTCTTAACTCTTTATTGGCTTATTTTCTTTCCAGAATTTCTATTAGATGGATATTAGACCTTCTGGATTGTACCTCCATGTCTCTTAATTTTTCTCCTTCACTTTCCATTTCTTTCTTTGTTTTTTGTTTGTGTGTGTGTGTGTGTGTGTGTGTGTGTGTGTGTGTGTGTGTGTGTGCTACTTTCAGTATTATCTTCCATGTTAGAAATATGGCCTGGACCAAGTATATTTGTTTTTTCAGAACTTCAGTTGACTTTTAAAATAATATATGCAATTAAAATTTGTATTTCCAGCACCTTTATTTTTTTCTTCTCTGATTGCTCTGTTTCCAGGCAGTCATTTCTCTCTTAGAGGGTGAAATATTCTCTTTATTCTTTCTAAATATATTAATGAGAATTTTTAATTAAATTCTTCCTGTTCTCTAAATTATTTTTGTTTCTTTTGGGTTCATCTTGATTTTTCCTTTTGTGTGTTTTGAGCTTCTCTCATGTGTCTAGTAAGCTTTTTGTCACTTGTGTTTATGAGAAGAGGACTAATGACTTAGTGTGGGCAGCTGGCAGGTGGTTCTGTAGGCTCTGTAGGTCTGGTATTCCACAGGCCTCACCGTGGAATGGGAGGGATGCTTTCTGGCTTCTTAGTGAGGAGGACTCCAGGACAGTGGAACCCCCCATAAGGATGTGCACTGTGGGGTAGGCAGGCAGGAAAGTGGGCAGCCTGGGACTTGCCTGCCTTCCTCCCCACCCTGTCCCCATCCACTGGCAAGGAAGCGCGTGTTCACTCTGGCAGTGCGAGACGTGGGGTCCTTGGCTTTCTAGCAGGGCTGCCCTGTTATTTTCTTCTTTATTCTATCAGAAATGAAGCTCTTCTCTGCTTCTTTTCAAGCCCCTGTCCTCACTCTAGGACAATTTTAAGGCCAGGAGCTTCATGCCTTTATAGGGTAGCATTTGGTTCTTGGCTTTGGGGATGAGGCTCTCTTCTGCCACTGTATTTTCACTCAGAGTCCTGAGTTTCTCTGGATCAATTCATTTCTTTCAAGTTGTTTCCCTGTAGTGTGTTTGGTGTCCTCCTATCAATATGATCCCATCTATTTTCCATCTTCCGGGAATACGTCAAAATTTCCGGCATGCTGATGACCCCTTTTCTTATTTTCTAACGCCCTGAGGGAATTGTCCTGCATGAAAAAAATGTATGCCGTTTCCAGGGCTTTGAAGTAGCAGAGAAGGAGAGTAGATGTGACTGTTTGCCACCTTGGTACAATCCACTACTGATATTTTTTAAAAAATATTGACTCTCTGGTTTTAATATTGAGTGGAGTTTTCTAGAGAGTCAAACATATTATTGGAAAGTATGATAATTTTTACTTATTTCCAATATTTATAGTTCTTACTTGATTTTCTTTGCTAGTTACATTGACTAGAACTTCCATAAGAATATTTAAGAACTGTGGTGACGGGGCATCTTTACATCTTTAGTTTGTTTTAGATTTTGATGAAAATGCTGCTAGCGTTTTACCATAAGCCATGTTTTGGGGTTGTTTTGAGATAGGTATTTTGATGAACTTAGTTTTGTATTACCAAGCATTTGTTTAAAAAATCAGAAATGAATACCCAACTTTGTTAGAGGCCTTTTTGCCATCTGCCAAAATGTTTTTGTTCTCTGGCCTATTACAATAGATTTCTGAATATTGTGTCATCCTTTCTGATGCCTATGAAGTGTTCCTGGGAGATAATCCTTCCTAAAATGAGGACACCATCCTCGACCTACTCACCGTATAATTTCTTCCCTTCTCTGGAGAAGGCAGCCTTTCCTGGTGATATGCCTTCATATATTCACATTGTGTTGTGGGTGTATCATGGATGAGAGGAAATCAACCTAATGCCCTTTACTCCATTGAATCTAAATGGTGGACACTTTTAGTAAATGATTGTTGAACTTAAGGGAACTATTTATTTAGTCTTCTGGGGTTTGTTGTAAAACTCCAAATATCCCATGAGAGAAGATACTTCGAAAATATTTATAACCCATGACTCAGTTTTCCAGTCCTAGAGCAAGACTTACAACAAGGTGTACCAGACCTACAGAACCACCAAATATCCCAGAAGGGAAAGCGTGTGTCCACTGCTTCAGGAGAATGCATCTTTGTTTGTTCACTTCTGTTATGTTTTGGAACATCACTTTGCGCTAGGCACTGCGGCTGGGGACTGGCAGAGATGGGAGACAGAGGGGGTGCTCCTCTGAGGGGGGTGGCATGGGTAGGAAAGGCTTTCTGTGACAGTGGACCAACTCGAAAACTACCTGTTTCCTTCATACTACCACCACTATGGTACCGCTTCTGGGAATCACATTTTAATCAAAAGTATGCAATTAAAACACTTCCATCTCATTCATTTCATTCCAACCTAACTAAATATCTATGGCCAGTTACCCCCCAAATTTTAAAAAGGTGTTGAAGATTGGTATCTGCTGAATGGAGGGGGGCTTTCTTTCATTTCAGCTTTCTCTTCAAAAATAACTTTTATATTTTTCTAATTAGAGAAACAATGCATGCCCATGAAATAATTTGGAAAATATACAATAGTCATCAGAAGACAAATAATCCCACCCCCCTCAGAGATAATAATTTGTTAATATTTTCTTACATTTCCTTTTGTTGTTTTATATACATATATATTCTTCTTTTTCAGAATTGGAATCAAGCTTTAATTGTAGTTTTCTGTTTCACTTAAAATTATGGCCTGAGCATTTTCCCAACCTCTGAAATATTTTTTGAAAGCATGATTTCAATGCACAGTATTTGTAGCAGTGTTAATTTAAACATCCTCCCACTCTTGGACATTTGGGTCAACTCTGTCTTTTGTTGCGATAAGTAGCACTTCAGCACAGTTTTGTCTTCGTCACTGATAGCATTGTAGGTTTGTTCTAGGAGTGGAAAACTGAGTCATAGGTTATAAATATTTTTGAGACTTTTGATATATAATGCCAAACTGCTTTCCAAAAACTACTACCAACTTACACCCTTTCCAGTAGTATATATAAGAATGTTCCTTATCTGTTACCAGCAGCAGATATTGTCATGAAAGATGCACACATATGTACACATACACACGTGTGTGCGTGTGTATGTGTACTCTGTGTGTGGCCTATTTTTTAAGCGATAAATGTTGTTTCTGCTGTTCTAAGTCACATTGCACCCAAGACAGACAACATAAAGGAAACTTGGGTGAACAAGATAAGATGAGAGCTGGCTGTGTAAGTGAGTCAACAGTGTGAGGTTTGGGTAGGAGGAGGGCAGGGGCGTCTTGGGGAAGGCGCCGTTGGCCGGGGTCCGAGAAGAGGCGATGTGTTCCCTCTCCTGACGTGCTCACATCTGGGGAGGCTTTGGCTTGAGGCGCGCTCAGCGCAGCTCGCCCCATCCAAGCAGGACTCCCAACGTGTCCTCTGTTCCTCCGTGTCCTTGCCAGGCACGGAGAAGCCATCGGTGGCCCGGCGAGCTCAGTGAAGAGGAAAGAAAGCAGAGCAGAGAGGGGACAGAGTTCTCCCCAGATGCTTCTTATTGGGGCTGGAGCAGAGGCCAGACTGTGATGCCGGCCCCAAGATGAGTCATGGCCTGGTGCTCGAAGGAGCTGGGCACCAAGTGTGCTGGGCACCCAGCCTGCATGTGACACTCCCCGAGATGTCACGGGGAACTGCTTGTGAGCGGCTGAGAACAGAATCTGGCTTAATGCTTTTAACAAGTTAATGTTTGTGCTCATGGGCTCTGTGCACATTTAAGAATTAATTAACTCCTTTAAGGAAGTCATTTATGTTTGAGACCAAAGAAGACACTCAGGGGCCAAAACTCCCCCAAAGCAGAAGACCCAATCACACAGCTCTACGCCTTGGCAGGACCCGCAAGACCAACTTTCCTACAGCCTGATCCACAGCGCACTCAGATATCTTTAACCCGTTCTTTCCACAAGGCTCTTGGGGCAGCATATTAAACTCGAGTTATTTTCAATTTCATCTAAGGTGTCTCTATCCAATGCATTTTCTTCAAAGTCTGCAATGTGGGATTCAAAATCTCTCAGCATCATCAAAGTCTTAGGAAAATATATTACTAGGAAGTGGAGCTGCTACTTGTGTGTTAATTACAACAAGCCCGGCTGCTGCACAGATAATCTCCAGCGTCAGAAGCATCAGCTCGGGCAAAATCAGGAAAAACAAAATCTTTTAAAAAAAACATCCTGAATTCTCTCTTTCAGCCTTTGAGGAAAAAAGTGCGGTTCATTGTGAAGCTAAACCTCATCTATTTAGTTGTTCTTATAAAGATTTCATCGATATTTGAAATGTTCCTCTCTTGAAAGAGGAAAACGAAGGTAGATTTTCAGGATCCAGTCCCAGAACTGCTTTGCTATTTTCAGTCTTTATCTGCTTTTTCGGAGGAAAGTCTGTGGCTAACCCATTTGGGCCAGGTTCTGGGTGCCAGGAGATTTTGACCATGCTTAATACAAATATGTCAATCATATGTGTTTGTTTTTTGGTTGGTTTCACTGTCTCTCCTTCCCTTGTGAGCTGAAGCTGGTGTTTGCAACAGACAGGACTCTTCTCTCCCGTGAACTTGAAGGGGAGCAGGGATCCCGTGTGATGAGGTCCCCAGGGAAGGGCAGCGGGAAGGCCCGAGGTCTCAGGAGAGTGAGAGCACCCCGTCCTCCCAGGAAGATAGGGCAGACCTCTGACCCTGATGGCATTCTGTGGGCTTTGGAGGTAATAAAGGTCAAAGGCGGGCATGGGGAGGGCCCAGGAGGCAGGGAAGGGAAGAGTATGTTTTCAAATTAAGGGTTTTTTTTTGAATGGGGAGGAAAGGTCAATTTATTCCCAATACAGAACTTCTTAAGGGAGTCCTTATCCACGCTGATCAGAAGGTCCTCACTGGCTAAAGGAAGGGCTGTGCTGACCCGGGAGAAACCAACCATTGGGATGTCCATGGCAACTTCGGGAGATGTAGGGACCACCACGTTAACTAACTGGGGTCCCAGGGTGAGAGGCCTCCACTTCTCTGCCCCCCAGCTCTCCAGGGGGAAGCCCTGCTGGCTCCTGTGCCTCCCTAACACCCTCTACCTTTGTCAGCTCCCTCTGGAAGAGAGAGCAGGCCTCAGGCCGGAGCCTGCTGCAGGCAGCAGTGTTTAGCCAGAATGTAATAACATTGTTCTCATTTTATTTATTTTTATAATTACCTTTAATTTAGAGCAAGTGATACAAATTTCCATTTAGGGTAATGATATAGTTTCCTTTTAAATGCATTAAAGTAAAAAATAGTGAATTAATTAAAAAAATATTAGCAAGGGTACAAATACACAGCAAAAATGAGAAGGTGGTTTATTGCAGTGCAGCTCTGTGGCGAAAAGCGTCGGGAAGGGGTATGTGGTACCTGCAATTGGGGCACTGCTGAAAGCCCTTTTAAGCTGTTTTCATTTTACTTATTTTCTGAAACAGGTGAGCGGACCCTGAGCTACTGGAGAGTTTAGGATTTTAGGAAACAGAGCTCTGAGGAAAAACCCCTGAAGACAGACACATTGATCCCAGAGGTTTAAAATGGATCCAAGCCTCAGGAAGGTACACCAGAAAGATCCCTGAGAGAGCAGCCCCTCTCCTCATTAGGACTATTAGTTTTCCTAGAAAGGACTAAGGATGCCTGGTAAACCTAAGGGCCCTATTGCCAGAGAGGTTTACTAGATGTCAAGCAATATGATGGATTCTGATATTTTCCCCCCTCACCTTTCTCTGAATTCTCTTGACACCTCCTTGTATGACACTTGGGACAAGTATCCCTTGGGACACTTACTGTACTCTTCCTGCTCTCAGCTTGGTAGCAGGCCAAGACTCTGTTCTTCTCTAGAGGAGACCTGTCCAGGCTCATCTCCACAGTCCTCATATTACCTAATACATGAAAGATGCTCATTCACTCCATCCATCCATCCATCTATTCATCCTTCTATCCATCCACCCAAACATCCATCCATCCTTCTATCCATCCATCCATCCATCCATCCACCCAAACATCCATCCATTATTCCATCCTCCATCCATCCATTCACCCATGTTTTTGTTCTTCCATCCACTCAATAAATATTTATTAAGAGTATTCTGTATATTTCACAGTAAAAAGTTAAACAAAACAAAAGGTCTTCTGGGTGCCCCCAGCACTCAGGTGGGCATCAGGGATATAGCAATAACTGCAGAAGACATTGCTTCTACCCTTACAGAGTTTATGTCTAATGGGGGAGGTAGAAATTGAACCAGTGGCTCTTCTGTGCCAGGTTAAATGAATGAACGAGTGAACAAGTGGATCTGGAAATCCCTTTTCTCTCTCACTGCTGGGCATTGGGGCTTGTGGAGTCGAGGGATGCTGGGGGTGAACAAGCAGTTTCGTAGATCAGAGGTTGCACACGCGGGTCCCTGGCCAGCTGGGTTTCTTGGAGTGAGATGACAGGCGCTGCAGAGCCTGCTCATCTGTCCCCAGCCACCGAGGGCTTGCCCAGCCTGTGTGAAGGGTACGCAGGGGCAGGGCTCCCTCCCGGGGGCTCCAGCAGCAGCAAGGCTGGCAGCCACAGCAGCTGTGGCAGGGCACAGGGCAGGGGAGTGGTCGCCGCAAAGGGCGGCGGGGAGGTGGGGGCAGGTGGGCGGGCAGACAAGCAGTAACATGACTGGGATTCCAGGGGAGGCCAGGCGCTTGTGGTGTCAGACTCCCTGCCAGCCAACTGAGTGTGGCCTCTGGAAGCCAGACACGGTGGGGCAAGTTTCCCAGGGCCTGGGCAACACATTATTCACCTAGGCCCATGTGCTTTGCCAGGGGCCTGGGCTGCCTCCTTGCTTGCTTGAGTACACGCTGGGGATGGGGAAGGCTGGCTCCTGGTGGCCACCCTGAAGCTTAGCTAATGCCAGCCCAGGGGCAATGTCTTCAGGCCACAGGGATGGCTGGAGATGAGGCCTGGCCACAGCTCATTTTCATTCTCCCTTTACTACTCTGCCTGCTCCGGGGTGCCCCGTTTCAGAACCCACATGTCCGGATGCCCTTGCATCCCTGACATGCGTGCCGTGGGCTGCAGAGGGGCCTGCACTTGGAACAGGAGCAGTGGGTGGGAGCCTGGTCCCTCTGGGGCTCTCTGTACAGTGAAGAGGGGGCCAGGGATCCTTACAGTGCAGGGTGAGCAGAGTGAGCAAGAGGAATGGTGGGTGAGGAGGTGCTTTGTAAACCACAAAACATGGAATACTCTAGGGCTTCGCTTTCCTTCATCAGCCAGTAGACATCTTTTTTTTTTTTTTGCGGTACGCGGGCCTCTCACTGTTGTGGCCTCTCCCGTTGCGGAGCACAGGCTCCGGACGCGCAGGCTCAGCGGCCATGGCTCACGGGCCCAGCCGCTCCACGGCATGTGGGATCTTCCCGGACCGGGGCACGAACCCGTGTCCCCTGCATCGGCAGGCGTACTCTCAACCACTGCGCCACGAGGGAAGCCCCATAGCCAGTAGGCATCTTTACTGAGCACTTTACAGTTGGCTGAGCACTCAGAGTTCTGCCCTATTACAGGGCATCTTTGGAATCTAAGGAATTTGGGGGGCAACCCTGGGAAAGTGACATTTGGCTGTAGATCTGAAGATAAGGTTAGCCAAGGTGCGGATGGGGAGAGGAGGATTGGTACAGAGGGATAGCACGTGCAAGGGCGCTCTGCTGAGAGAGAGCCTGTTAAATCCACGCAAACCTTCTGAAGACTTCTGGACTATCATGAATAAACAGATAAAATCACTTTTCCTTGAAGCAAACAAGAAAAACCCTAAGGGAAAGACCCAGTGGTGGAATTCCAGATCCCTCAGCAAATGGCAAGGAGATGGCTGGGCAGGGTGAGAAATGCATGCTTGGTGCCCACTGTGGAGGCTTAGTCTGTATCCAGGGCACACAGGAGAAGGCTCAGTTTTCCTCTTCCCTTCACACCAGACACTTCTACAAGAGCCCAAGCCAGCGTGTGGCTCAGGACTCTGGGGTGCGAGTGGAGCCTCCTGGACCTGGCTGGTCTAGATTTGAATGAACTCAATGGAAGAGAGCAAAGATGGGAATGAATTGTCATGATCCTGGGCAGGAGGAGACTGGATGAGCAGAATAGAAGATGAGAGGTGCCGGGGGGCGGGGGGGGGGGGGTTCTGGAAGAGAGGATAGAGTCTTTTATCAGCCAAAACTCCTTTGGTTTAACGTGAGAGGAAATCCAACCCTAACCAGTTTAAAGCACCAGGAGATGTAACTGCAAAGTATGTAAATGGTTCAGCTTCAGGTGTCATTCAATCCAGGAGCTCAAATTATATCACTTAGCAGCTGACTTCTCTCCTCTGCCTCCTTCCTGGCCTTGTCCCAGGGTGCTACAACCCTGCCTCCAGCAGCTTCAGACTCTTGGTAGCAAAATGGCTGCCCAAGCTCCAGACCTCATTGGAGTGTGTCTGAAGTGCCTGTAGCTCACTAACAAGCCCTAGCTCTCACTCTCATTGGCTTGAATTAGGTCTTGTGCTGAGCCTTGAACCTATCACCAAGGCCAGGGTTGGGAATATTCTGATTCGCTCACATGAATCCCACAATCGGGATCTGAGGGTTGGCTACATCCCACCCAAACCCCAGGACGGAGGAGGAAGAGAGGGCTTCCCTCATGCAGGGAGGGTGGTGGGTGTGGGTGGAGAGAGATGAGTGTCCATACGAGCGTCTGCAGTTGGTGGAAGAGTCTGCACCAGGTTAACTCTGCTCCCCAGTGGTACGGGCAGGAAACCGTCCCCATGAGTGTGCAGATGTCCCAGATCCCAATAAAAGTCCTGAGCATGGGAGTGGTATTTACGGGAAGCCCCTTCCCAGACAGAGGGCTGGCTTCAGTGCCAGGTCCCCCGCCTAGCAGAGCCGTGGTGGCAGGAGCTGGTAACACACCCAGCTGGGCGTGGCTGTGGGGAAACCCCCTCCACAGGTGGTCTACCTCAGCAAGATCTTTGTCACACTTGAGGGAGCTACAAACAGGTAATGCTTGGCTTTCGCAGGCCTGTGTTATGAAAAGCTTGAGTTACAAAACGCTCTGGCTATTAAAAACCTGCTACTGACTTTAACAGCAATAAAATATCTGCTGTTTATGAGTAATTAGCCACTTCTGAAAAAGAGCTCTATTCCTTTAAATTTATGGGGTGCCTTGATTTATGCATTTCATGGGGGGATGTCATGTTACATCACATCAGCTTGATGTAATTTGATGCAAATCGAACACATGAACGAGCAAATGGAAACATTCTCTCCTGCCTCCTGAAGAGTGTTTCTAAATGGAAGCATTTTGGGCCCCACTCCACCTTTGCTCTTCTTGCTTTCTCAGGAAAGACGTGGGGGGATCCTGAACTTCTGCAGTCCTGGGTGCCGCTGGCTGCAGCCTCTGACCGCCCTGCATGTGCCTCCTGGGAGGATCTCACATCCCTGAGGGGGGCAGAGACTCAGCAGCAGCTGGTTCATGAGCTTCACGCCGGGCTCCAGGCTAACAGACTTCCTTATTGTAAGGACCCCAAGGTGGGTCAATACACACAGGACATGATATAATCAAGAGTCTAATTTTATATTTTCTGATTGGAGAAGGAATTATGAACAAAAAGAGAGATTGGTGAATTTGGGGTCTGGTGGTGGAAGCTATATTGTTGAAGTCTTTTGGTAGCTGCTGGCCCCCATTTGGCTGCTGAGGGGGTAGAGGCAAGGACATTCCAGAATTTGTTGGTTACACTATACATCTATTTAGTTGTGCATTATTTTTTCTTTCATCCACCCAGCCAGCCAGCCAACCAGCCAGCCAGCCACCCAGCACTTACTTAGCTTCTGCTAAATTTCTTGAGTGTTTAGGAGGTAACCAAGGGCAGTAAGATACAGACACATATCTACTAATTTGCTATGTAACTTTAGGGCGGTCATCACCTATCTTCTGTCCTCAGTTTACCTATCTATAAAATGGGCACATCAGGCTGAGTGACCAGGAGCTAGATGATCTCTGCGGTTTCTCCAGCTTTGCCACCCTACTACTGTCTATGCATCTCTTCCCTCTAAAAGCATGCCTGTGAAAAGAGCGAAGGGATGCACAAATCTCATTCATGGAGTGGAGATGTGCTCCCCAAGCAATCGAGGAGAAGGTGGAGGAGAGTGGTGGGAAGTGAGATTGGCTGGGGGCTGGAGTGGCCATTCAGTGGAACTCTTCGGCCTGGACTCTTATTTGTGGCACAGGGAAAACAGTGCCGTTTGATCTTTGCCTACTGTACTTAAGTGGAGATAGCCCATGGGGTCAGGAGAGAGCAGGTAGACACAGGCTGGCATCAGGCTTGGGTCCATGGTCCCCCAGTAAGTGGAGCTGGTTGGCTGGGTCCAGCTGTACCTGCTGTACACAAGCAGCTGCCCAGCAGCCTGGCTTCCTTGGCAGAACTCGGCTGCTCTCTAACAGGTTCCTCTGGGTAGAGCAGAAAGTGTGAGCTTCGTCTTCAACTCCAGCCGTTCTCTGTGGTTGGTGAATAGTGCAGGTAGAGGGCTTGGCTGGGAGGTCCTTTCCCTGTCAGGTGGGCCACAGCAGCGTAAATGAGGACGCAGGAGGAGAGACAGTAGCCGAGGGTAGTGGCCAGCCTGGCCACCTCCTTGGTTGACACATGGGAAGCTGTGATTCCAAGAGGGGCCAGGGCTGTCTGGGCTGGGATGCAGGTGTGGTCCCAGGCAGTGGAGGGGGTGGTGACCCTGTCCTAACAGGCAGGATGGGCTGTTGTCTGGGGTGCCCAGCCCTGCTGCACGGCAGGTGCCTGCTGGGAGAGCAGGCCAGTGCCCCTGCCCTGGGGGAGTCATGCACACACACACCCCCACACCCCCCAGGCCTGCTGTGTGAGCACGGTTCTAGGCGTGGGAAGGCTGCTCCGTGAGGTGCATGTTACCGAGAGGAGGCATTCTGTTCTGCTCTAGTTGGCCCCTTCACTCCTGACTGTGGGGTGATGGGATCTTGGGGTCGGGGAGAGAGGTGTCAGCAGAGGTTCAGAGTGGAGGAGGCCCAGGGAAGAGTGGTAGTGACCTCCAGACAATAGTCCTGCCTCGAGGGAGATGTGGTCATTGCCCTCAGAAGCCTCCTGGTCTCCTGACCCTTTTGTGAGTGAAGAGTACACAGATGTTATCATAATCTCTGTGGCTGACGTTTTGGGTCCATCTGCCCCTTTGATGGTGAACAGTCTGAGCCTTCCCTGCAGAGCCTGGCACAGTACCTGGCATACAGTGGGTAGTCGGGAAATGCCGATGAATGAATGGATGGCTGGATGGATGTTTGCATGAGCAGGTATGAATATACTAAATAGGCAGAGCAGTCGAAAGGAATGTGGGTTTACAGAGGGCAGGATGAGGGGCCTGGAGTCCATTCACAGAATCTGTAGCTGCATGTTATGTGCAAAGCCTTCGGTTTGGGTCAGATATGGGTCCCTGGAGGTCCCAGACAGGGTGGTGGGGGTGAAACAGGGACCCAGATAATCCACCATGAGACGGAGTGGGATTAGTTCTTCGTGGACGGTGTGAAGGGTGGTGTTGGGGGTGGCTGCATAGACAGTGACATTTGACATAAGTCTTCACGGAGCAAACTTCTCACCTGGCTTGTGCCCTGAGGAGTGGAGAGCGTGGACTGCCCTGGTGGCCCAGAAGTGGCCTGTGGTCTCTTTCTCCCCTGGGTCCCCTTCTCTCCTCAAGGAGAGATGCTGTGCTCCAGGCCTGCAGCATTTGTTGCTTGGTCTGTTCATTCATTCATTCATTCATTCATTTCTTATACATTTGGCAAATATTAATTGAGTGCATCCTCTGTGCCTGGCTCTGTGCCAGCACTGGGGACACCCCATGAAGCTGATGGTCATGGTCGTCACCCTCATGGAGCTTCTGGTCAAGTACACAGACAGAGCCAACCAAGTGTGAAAGCCACTGTGAGGGGAAAGAGTCAACCAGGAGGAGCCCTATGGAGACCAGACACAAGGGTTCTGCCCTGCTCCTGGGGAATCAAGGAGGGCCTCCTGGGAGAGGTGGCATTTAATCTCCCAGCAGAGGACAGGGCACAGGGAACAAGTGGAGACTGCAGGGGGAGAGTACCAGACAGAGGGAATGAGATGCACAAAAGGGCAGCAAGGCCACTCATCTGCTTGCCCAGAAAAGGGAGTCCTGTCTCCCAGTCCTGACAGGTTTGCACAAGAGCTGGCAGAGGGTGCTCCCTCCTTAGGTGTGAACTGTTGGAAATTCATGTCTGTCCCTGGAGTCCATCTGCACATGGTGGTGACACCCATTGCTGGGACAGCAGCCCGTCTCCACCAGTACGTGTTCTTGCCCCCTTGGTCAGAAGCTCATGGACCAGCCTTCCCTCCTCCCCCAGGAGTCTGGCCCAGCAGAGGCCAGGCCAGGCCAGCCTGGTGACCTGCACGGGAGCTGGAGATGCTGAACTGGGGATTCGAAAGGCCACAAAGAACTGAGGCCCTGGCTTGGTCCTGGCTGGGCCCCATCTATTGGCTTGAGCCCCGTAGTTGCAGGCAGCAGAGGCCCCACTGGTGCACCTGGATTTTTGCTCAGTAATGATTGTGTGTACTTAGGAGATGATGTGTGTCTGAGCTTATGTCTTCGACAGGTGCCCCTGTGAACAAATCTCCCTGGACCGGCTTCTATGAATATTTCAGTCAGGCCCTCTTTGATCACTCTTGCATATGTGCATTTTACATTATATTTAGTTTTGCACTGAATCAAATCTGAGGCTTCTGTGAAATGAAAATAAACTATTCGTTACGAGATCATAGTCCAGAAGGGCTCAGACGTAAACGGCTTTAATCAGGGGTGAAAGGGCGGTGAGCTGTAGCTGAGCACCCTGCCCTCTGCGGGGCGTCCTGGGGGTCTAGGACCCCTGTTTTGTTCTAGCGCAGCAGCTCTGTGCTGAGGCTGAGCAGGAAGCCAAGGCAGGTTAATAGGGGATTAAATATCTAACTTCTTGTCATGACAAAGTCTGTTTAAAAAGGAAAAGAGAAAGCCAGCGAGAGAAATAATCAATACACTTCATGACAACTGCTGGTATCTTTCTCAGTTTTGTGATATCATTTTAAAGGTAGGGCAGTCACTAAAAGATTATATATATATAGTTTTTGTTGCTTTCCCTGATGGGGTGAACACAGTTCAGATAAATCAATTACAGCAGATTAGGGGATCACTTCCTTCCCAAATCATCCCATCTGGGAGAAATGGAAACACCACTTGATGGCTTGGATTCTAGGGGGAGAGGCCTGGGTTATGGCTCACAAAATGATGTCCATTTTTGTGATACTCTGAGCCACCTTCCTCCCCTGCACTGTGATCATCACAAGCTTAGAGGACAGCTTTTGGTAGGATTGGGTCCTCCAGGAGCTACAGACAGGGGGCTGATAAGATGCCTGCTCTCACAAAGCCCCAGCACAGGAGGAGAGAAAACGTGACCTCTGATAGCCCTGCAATAAGGCACCACGAATGTCTTAAGTTCCAGAGGAACTGCATGGGAGCTCTGGGGACTGAGTGATCACCTCCAGCCTGGAGCAAATCCAGGAAGGCTTCCTGGAGCAGGCAACACCAGGAAGGATCATGGAGGGTAGATTTGGGCTGCCACCTTTGGAGAGGCTGGGGTGGGCTGCCAGGATTTGTGGAGTGGTCCTTCTTCCACTTTTTTGCTGTTACAAAGAGGAAGAGGGGAGACCAATGCCTTCTTCCAAACTCTAAGTGCCCTCTTCCGTTTCATGCATGGGGAACCCTCCCTGTTTGGTTTGTGAGGCCCTCACATGTTTGGTTTGTGGTCCAGGAGTTTACTTTCACTTTTTATTTTTCTCCACCTCCTCTGATCCACACTCCGTAGAAAACTGCTCATGTGTCACAGCAGCGCTGTGAGGCACATGTGCTATGTGGCAACTCCGGTGGGGGCTTCTTGAGCCCCTGTTTTGCCCCAAATATTAACTCCATGCTCCACAGATTGACATTGAAGTCTGTGCTTGGCCACACCTTCTCCCATCTTCCCCTGGAACAGTCTGTGCTGAGTCCCCATTTTGCACAAGCTCACCCCTCTGTCCCACACACCCTTCCTCCTCTTCTCTGCCTTGTTCCAGGCTCTTTCCAGCCATTATCCTCACTGGTCTTCCTTCCCTTCTCTCCCCTGCACCCCTTAGTCACCGCACCCAGCCCACAGCACGTTGTAGAGTCCTCCGTTTCAGCACTGGATTCTGCCTGGTCTGTGGTCTCCCTGAGTCCATCTGTTTCCCTTCCCTGAGTCAGCTTCAAAGGCAAGGACCTGGTCTTCCTTGTATATCTCTAGATCGGCCATACTTCTTGCCAGATGTAGGTATTCAAAAGTGTTACTGAATGATGTGAGGCCCACTTTACAGATGCAGCGAGAAAGTTGGCAATGAATGAGTTTTTATTAACCACTTCCATGTGCCTCGGTTGTGCCTTGGTTATGTCCTTCAGCTCAGCATTTACTCCACTGAAGGTCCTTTCTGGATCTCAAAGGCTGCTGTGGTTGGCTTCTGAGAAAGTTTATGGCACAGGGTATATTCCTCTGTAATTTAAATGCCATGTTCCCTCTCCTAGAAACCCATTTGCCTTCTCAAAATCCTGTGAAGCGTGTAGGACAGTTAATGCCAGTCCATTTTAGAGAAAAAGAAACTGAGGCTCAGGCAGGTGCCCAAGGTCAAACAGATGTCAGTGGAAGAGACGGCAATTGGATGCACATTAGTGGTGCTTCCAGTGCCTTCTCTCCTCTTACTCCAGTCTAGTTGGGGGAATAACCCACCTGACACAGGACAGGAGCATGTGGAATAAAATATCCGCCCCTACGGATGTTAAAAAAACAAGGTGATATAACTAAATGTTTCTGTGACCCTCCCCCCAACCAGCGATTGAGAGACACGGCGTTTCTAGCCCCACAGTGCCCTCCGGCACCCACCCCATCATGCCAGCCCCCGGGGGTGCTTTCTCTGGACTGTACTGTCTGTTTCCACTTCCAGACAAACAAGGTTGCGAGGGCTCTGGCTCCTTTGAGCTTTCCCATAAGCTGAAGCTTCCTTTGTTTCCACACGTTTTGCAAATGAAGGAGGTGGCATCTGTCAGCATCCAGCCCAGCAAGACTGAACATGGTGTGGACATCAAGGGGGCAGCCTTCCCCTGCAGCGGGTACTGCTTGGGCTCTGGAGTCAGGCTTCCCAGCTATGTGCCCTTGTGGGGCTTAAATATTCTGAGCCTCAGTTTCCTCATTTTTAGTATTGGGCTAGTATGGTACCTACCATCCGAGGTTGTGTGAGGCTAAATGAGATGATAGTTGTGAAGTAAGTACCCAGCCCAGTGCTGGTGCACGATGCTGCCGTGAAGAGGAGGAAGATGCTGAATATGAGGAAGATGATAAGGATTCTGTGGCTGATGTAGGTGGTGATGATGTTGAGGGCTGAGGTGAAGATGGCGATGATGACAATTATTATTGTTGTTATTATTTTTATTTTTTTGAGAGTCCACACTGCCTGACAAGTCCACAATCTTAACAACTACTCCACATGAGGTTGTTCTAATTCCATCCCCTGTTTGCCTGGCTTTGTGTGAGGTGGGCAGATAGTGAGCCAGGAACTCAGACCAGAAGTCTGCTCTACCCCGAGTCGAGGACCAGGAGAACTCTTTGTGGACGTTTTTCCTTTCCCATCTGATGTGCTCATTGTCTGTCTTCAGTTCTGGGCCAGCTCCAACCTTTCCAAAAGCCAACACGTTGGAGAGACCTCTTTGCCTTTGAGAAGTTTGAAATCATCCAAAGCCTTCAAAGAGAGGATACTTTTTTATTCTCTTTTCTTCTTTTAAGTCCTCCAACTCTTGTCCCAACAATACGGAAGCTGCCTGGGGTTTCGGGGGCACCATGTGCAAAGCCAGCCCAGCTGAGTTCCACTCTCCTTTAGAGGCAGAGACCACCCTGACTTTTTGGCCAACATTCCACCCAAAAGGGGAGGTTGGGGTGTTTGACCATACTCTCCAACTTGACTCTCCTGGTTACACAGTTGCCGTACTCCGCAGCCCTATTCGAATATCATATTTTCATTAATAAATTCAGCAAGGATTTAACTGTTTCTGGCCCTGTCTCATAGCGTTGTCTACACATCAGTCAAAACGGAACGGGTCACCCGTGCTGCCCTCCTGTTTATCTATTAATCATCTGATAAATAAACCGCTCAGCATCCTGCCCACTTCAGTAATGTTTGTGATGTAATTTGTTTGGATGCCCAAATGTCACCAGCGTTGATTGTAAGAGACGAAAAAATGTACTTGCTCAGCATAGGAAGCTCTAGGCCAAAATGTAAGCATGAAATCTCGGGTTTATTTTTGTAATAATGTTTACAGCTGTTTAATGACCCTGAAAAGGTTCAGTAGTCTGGTGTTCTATATTTCAGAACAGGAGCATATTACGCTTATAACAACCTTGGTTAAACAGTTTGAGCTACAACAATGGGAAAAATGGTATTTAATAAGAAGCCATTGTATTCTAAGTGAAGTTGTCTTAATTACTGCTTACCCTAAGTGTAAGAAAGCAAGGTGGGTTGTAGGGAAGGGCCAAGAGTCATTTGCGCCCCCAGGAAACAGGTCCACCTACTGCCAGAATTGCATTCTGTGATACGATTTTGGGGTAAAACCCACAGTGGTGTTTGCAGCCCTTGCTGTGAACCTAAGCCCCACCCCTTGCACAGCGACTGGGGGCTTTGGGGCTCCTGCAAGTTTTCTGAGGCAGCGCCTTTACCCCGTTGATAAAAAAGGGAATATTTAGTTGTGCTTGGCTAGACAACAATATTTGATATTTTAAAATCCAGTTGAAATGGTTATTTTGAAAGTCATTTTATTTCCTAACTATTCTTTTTTCATGGTATAAGGATAAAACTCCTTCATGCAACTTACTGGCAAGATCTATATTTTTTGGGCTATTCATAAGATTACTCTTTTTTTTCTGTGCTAGCAAAATGAAACTGTGTTTTTGTGTAAAATTTATTTAGACTCGTAGCAGCTGGCATTTCTGGTGTCCTGATAGTTTCAAATTTCATTTTGAGTGAAGGATACAATTAGGTTCTCTATTGGAAGAGTTAAGTGAAAACTTTTGTCATTGATATCACAGGAAATAAATAGTCTTGAAGGCAGAAATGCAAAATCAAAATAACCATTAGCACCATCAAAGGCAGCTGAATGGCTCACTGTACCTGCAGTGATGGGGGTGAGGAGACAGAATGTATTTTGATAATGTGTGCGTCCAATGGCGGGTTTCATGTGCTGAGAATACCCTCTTCATGAAATGTGGAATTGCACAGCTCAAGGAGAAACCCTCTAGCCTTCAGAAGCTTTCAGCTGGGGCCCCTGCCTGTGTTCAGAGGTAGGCCCACACATTTGCACGGTGAGGAATGCCATGGCGGCCAGGACTCGGGCCCAAGCCTGGGTCTTCCTCAATATTGACAGTAGGGTTGAGTGCCCCGGTGCCCCACCATGACCCTAGGCTCAGGAAAGATCAGGACTACGGTGGGATGTGTAGTGTTTCTATGTTGGAGGGATGACGCACCAGATTTGACAGTTCACAGTGTCCCCTGTCCAGTCTCAGTAAGGACGTCCAGCTGCCTCTTCACAGTTTGGAAAATTACAAATGCATTTGTTCCTTCTATCAGTTAGCCAGGGCGTATTGATCTTCCTGCTATGCTTTGGGCTGGGGCCATGAGCTGAAGGCCGAGTGAGCTGTTCTCAGTGTTTAGTAGTTTGTTTACTTGCTTTTGATTGTGCTGAGGGTTTTCCTACCTAAGTGAGAGGGTTAGATGAGTTATTGTATAGGTTCTTCAGAAGGTCCCCGCTGCCCGCTGGCCTTAAGCCCCGGGTCATGGCCCACCCTGTGCTGGCTCCTGGTTTCTTAATGTGCATCCTTCACCTGCTGGAATACAGGGTGATGGCTCCAGAGCCAGCGCTGGGGAATGAAGGATAGGCTGGGTACTCGGAATAAAGTGCTCCCAGGTATTAGTGACCATTCGGGGCAGTGCTGCGTGTGGGTATGTATGTCTGTCCCGTTTGTCAGGACAGGCGAGTGTCCTGTGGCAGGTGGCCCTGCCAGGGACACTGAAACACATTCGCCGCAGGCCTGTGAGGAAGCAGCGTGGTCCCAAAGAGAAGGCGTTCTCCCTGTGCTTGCTCTGGGAGGGCTGGGGAAAAGGAGTAATGTCACCTTCCATCAGAACGCCGAGCCCCCGCAGGCAGCCCCACCTCCCAGCCCCTGAGCTCTTAGGGCTGCCGTTGGATCCAATCCCTTAACGGTAGGACAAGTGATCCCTTCGTTTCCCAGGGTACACATTGTATTCCTTGCTAGAGGAATTCCACTTAGGGAATTGCTGCCCCTCCCCCAACACGGTCATACTCTGCGTGTGCGCGCACACACGCGCACGCGCGCACACACACACACACACACACACACACACACACCTCTATATACCTTGTCTGCCATGGTTTCTTCTTTTTCTAAACTTTGGATTCAGTCTCTCTGGGGTCTTTTCATCGCTTCTCTGTTACTGGTGGCCTTGCCTGCACTGGCCCCTTGAACCCAGAGGCCCTTGAGGGCAGCTACATGGAAGGCCCCGGGCAAGTATTTACTGAATGACTGAGATAAGGGGTAAATGAATTCCGGAGGAATTAAGTGTCAAGCCTGGAGAAATTGGGGCCGACCCAGGTTTTGCGAGTCCCAAGCCGGGCCTGGGGCCAGCTCGTCCTGCCTCGGCTGCTTTGGCCCAGGGACAGCACACCAATTACCCCTTGCTCTTTCCAGGAACTCACACTCTCCTTCCTTGCTCTGAGTCTAGCAGCTGGCATTGGTTATGACTGACCCACGGCAGCACCTGCACCTACTCATGGAATCACAGGGTGTCAGGTCTCACAGAGCTTTCTGAGATGATCTCCAGGCGTGGCCCTGCCTCTCTGTGGGGCTCGGCACAGGCTTTGCTGGGGCTCATTAGAGGGGCTGAGGGCCGTAATCCTCAGAGCATCTTCTGGTGAGCTGGCTAGCTCTACTGAAATTCTGGGTTCCCCCACGGATCCCAGGATAGATGATCAAGTTCTGAAGGGGTTGATTGCTCTCTGTCTCCTAGTGCCAGCAGCTGGGCCATCAGAAGTGGTCCAAGCCCAGATGGCCACCGTGGGTACGTATAGTTGAAAGAGCTGGTGTCGGGGTGTGGCTCTCCCTTGGCTGTTTCTGGACCCCCAGGTTCTGGGTGGGAGCCCAAGACCCTTCTGACTCTGACAGATTCGGATTGTTGGGTGTTCAAGGACTTCTGCAAAAGCTGAATTTGAATCCCATGAAGTTGGGGTGAAAGTGGTTCTACTACAGGTTAGCCTTCTTTTATGGGCTGTGTTTATAGGGTCTGTTCACTCATCCATTCAGTTAGAACGTCCTGAACCTACAATGAGCCAGCTCTGCTCTAGGCCCTGACGCTTTATCTGTGACCAAGGCAGACATGAGCCTGCCCGCATGGAAGCAAAGCACATCTGTAAAAGGGTCAACAAGAAAACTGCCCCAGTGGTAAGTCCCATGAAGAAGAAAGTAAGGTGATGGTGTAGAGAGAGGCTGCGGGGATCAAGTTTTCTGTGACAAGGTGGACATGGAGGGCCTTTGTGAGAAGGGGATATGTGAGTTGAGACCTGCTTGGGGGGAAGGAGCCACCTGTGCCTTTGCACATTCTCGAACTTGCTGAGTTCAACAATGGCACCTGAAGACCGGTGGCTTAAAGGGGGTTAAAAAAAGCTTTGTTGACTCTGAAAAAAATTTTTTTGAGCATAATAAAAGAATTCCATATCCAAACCTAACTTGAAAACACCCCATGTTCATTATTTGACAAGTTGAGCTGTTGTTACCTGCACGGCGTGACTGGGTGGGGGGTGGTCTTCAACTTGATGCGGCGCATCCAACCTGATTTGCAGTCTTGCTGTATTTGCACATTCAGCTTCCTCTCCCTCCTGCCGAACTGGCGTCAGCTCAGCAGCAGTAACCTGAAAATAGCCCATCTTCCTGGATTCATGTCTTCTGAGCTGGCCAACCGGGCAGCCTTTGGAAGTGGGCCATCCATGTTGGCTTTGGACTTTCCAAACTTCCTCAGAGCTCTTGGGTGGAATTCTGAGCGCTCCCAAGTGGCTTCAGGGTCATGATCCATGTTTGCTCAGGAGAGGAGCCAGTGCAGCTGGATGGGGCTTGAAGGTGGAGAAACAGCTCTAGACAGGGCCCTTCCAGGCCCCAGTCCTGCCCCAGCAACTTCTCACACTGGGCCTGCTCCTCCCCGCTGGTCAGCGGGTGCCATGAGTGCTGGGGCTGGACAGTCTTGTCGTCCACCAGTGCGTCTTCAGTGCCAAGGACAGGACCTGGCACACAGTGGAAACTCAGCAACTTTGTTGAATGAATGTAAGAATCTCCATGAGAAATTACTCCTTTCTGACCAGGCTCCAAAGTGGTTTCTTTTTTTTTTTTTTTTTTAAGTATAGACTGCCACCAGAGAAAAAAAAGAAAAGATGGAAATTGGAAACATTATTTTACTGCAAGTGACCGTGTGCCTGTATGTGTGTGTGAGTGTGTATAGTTGTTCATGGACAGTCAGCCCTGCACCATGGTTGCAGTTTCTCTCACTCCTGAAAATAAACATCATGTCTTTTTCTTCTCCTCTCTTGCAAGACAGACTCACAGCCTCTGTCTTCTTGCCAAGGAAGTCAGGTCTCCCATCGGAGACCCTCCATCCACGCATGGTCTGCCTGGCAGGAAGCCCAACAGGCAGCAGACCCCACCGGGGCTGAATGTGCTTCCTCCACAGTTGAGCTCTGTCCCCACAGGTCTCCCTGAGGAATCGCTTGGCCCAGCAATCAGTCCTGGCTGGGGTTAAGCGGTACTCCTGGACCACCTGGCTGGCCAACGCATCTAAACATTGGGATACAAAGGGGATGGATGTGCAATAACTGTTCCAGTGGCAGGAAACAAATTTGGACTCCTTCAAGTGGAAGGCAGATCTAGAAATAGAAGGAGCCCAGGCGTGGATTCATTGCCTGTCAGAGTTGAGCTCCCCACATGCTCTGATGTGGAGGGAGCTGTTCCCTCTGCCCCACCCCCGAATGCCCTGGCTTCAGCCATTCTGCACAGGCTGGAGAGGGGCAGAGAGGACTATTAAAGCCAATTATGCAGACCAGCTTTGAGTGTTAGTGTTTAACAAACAGCTTTGAGTTCTAATTTTCTGCAAAACACATACTGCAGGTACAATTTGTACTCATTACTGTATATTGGGAAAGTTATTAAAAACACTCAAACTTGGTTGAGACTTCCTATGGCATCGTCCCTGGATTTTAATTGGTTTTTATCTAGTTCTATAAAAGATCTCTTTAAGCCCAATCACAGTCCCTGCCGCAGATATCATGCCAGTTGAAGGACAGGGAAAGCGCGCTCTGTGATGTAAGTCCTTACCCCCTACCCAAATTTGAGCAGTCTCAACAATCCACTAAAATTCCATCACGAGGTAATTTATACTTCTTTTGATGGGCACAGTTACCAAATGACAAAATAACAGTGTTTCGTAACATAAGGGTTAAATCTTAATCTCTGAGGTTTGCAAAGCCGCTACTTGCAGTCTCCTTAAAATTTAATATACCTCGTTAATGCTTCCTTGCAAACACTGAAGGATTTTTATGATTATAATCATGTGTTACAGCACCTAGTACTGTTTCTAAGCAGCATACTAATCAGCTTAATGAGATATTACTGCACTTTTTGTTGACTAAAGCAAAATCCCTTTTATTGTTCTAAAGCCTGTCCTTTACTTTATTTTTTCCCCAAACATTATCTTGTTTTATTATGTACCAGTAAATATCGTGCCACTGGGTTGGATTTTTTTTTTTTTTTTTTTTTTTGCCAAATCATAAAATAATCTCTTTCATCTCAGACTGGCGAACATATCGAATATAGTAACCAGAAACAAAAGTTCCAAGTGAGTCAGTTTGGTCTTGCAGTTAAAGCCATTCTGCTCTATGGCAAACTTTGAACTGGACCAACAGGTGCAGGTGCTACAAGGGGGGAGAGGAGGAAAAGTTTAACACGTAGACCCTTGATTTGTTATTAGGTGTTGAAAGTGGTAAAACATTAATAATTTAAATGTGAATGAATAATTGCAGTCTGTAAATAGAAAATACAAGGAAGACGATCTATCGCCAAAACAAATTGGAGGAGCAGTGCCATATTGCATAATTGGCATTTAATAATTCATTTTTTTATTATTGTTTTTGACTATAATTCCTTAGCATTATTCTGTGTAGGTAAGGCATGAAATGCAAATTCCCCACCAGCTGATGCTGTTGATTCGCTGCGCCACGGTACCTGGCACAGATCTGAACTCTCTTTTTATTTTTAGGGATGGAAGAAGCCAGTCTGTGCCTTGGAGTGTCCTCGGCGGCACCGGAAGCTGAGCCCCATCTGAGCAGCCCCGTCCTCAACGGCCAGTATGCCATGAGTCAGAAGTTGCACCAGATCACCTCGCAGCTCAGCCATGCTTTCCCCGAGCTGCATCCACGGCCCAACCCAGAGGAGAAGACCCCGGTTCCCCTCGACGAGAAGGCCCACGTGCCCATGAGTGGCCAGCCCATGGGCAGTCAGATGGCGCTCCTGGCCAACCAGCTGGGCCGGGATGTGGACACCAGCCTCAATGGGCGGGTGGACCTGCAGCAGTTCCTCAACGGGCAGAACCTGGGCATCATGTCCCAGATGAGCGATATCGAGGACGACGCCCGCAAAAACCGCAAGTACCCGTGCCCTTTGTGCGGCAAACGTTTCCGCTTCAACAGCATCCTCTCCCTGCACATGCGCACTCACACCGGCGAGAAGCCCTTCAAGTGCCCGTACTGCGACCACCGGGCGGCACAGAAAGGGAACCTCAAGATTCACCTGCGGACCCACAAGCTGGGCAACCTGGGGAAGGGGCGCGGGCGGGTGCGCGAGGAGAACCGCCTGCTGCACGAGCTGGAGGAGAGGGCCATCCTGCGGGACAAGCAGATGAAGAGCAGCCTGCTGCAGCCCCGGCCGGACTTGAAGCCCCTGCCGCACGCCCAGCAGACCCCGCTGGCCGCCTGCAACCTGGCCCTGCCCACCAACCACAGCGTGCCCGACATGGCCAACCCGGTGCCCTCGCCCAAGCCGGCCAGTGTGCAGGAGGACTCAGCGACCCCCGCTGCTGGCTTCCGCTGCACCTTCTGCAAGGGCAAGTTCAAGAAGAGGGAGGAGCTGGACCGCCACATCCGCATCCTACACAAGCCCTACAAGTGCACGCTGTGCGACTTCGCTGCCTCGCAAGAGGAGGAGCTCATCAGCCACGTGGAGAAGGCCCACATCACGGCTGAGTCGGCCCAGGGCCAGGGCCCCAACGGCGGCGGGGAGCAGTCGGCCAACGAGTTCCGCTGTGAGGTTTGCGGACAGGTGTTCAGCCAGGCGTGGTTCCTGAAGGGCCACATGCGGAAGCACAAAGACTCCTTCGAGCACTGCTGCCAGATCTGCGGCCGGCGCTTCAAAGAGCCCTGGTTCCTGAAGAACCACATGAAGGTCCACCTCAACAAGCTGTCAGTGAAGAACAAGTCCCCTAGCGACGCCGAGGTGCCTGTGCCCATGGGCAGCATGTCCCAAGAGGCCCACGCCAACCTGTACTCCAGGTACCTCTCCTGCCTGCAGAGCGGCTCATTCATGGCTGCCGACAAAGCCAGCCTGAGCGAGCCCAGCCAGCTCTACGGCAAAGGCGAGATGCCCGTGAAGGAGAAGGAGGTTGTGGGGAAGCTGCTGACCCCCATCTCCAGCATGGCCCATGGCGTCCCCGAGGGTGACAAGCACTCCCTCCTGGGATGCCTCAACCTTGTGCCACCGTTGAAATCCAGCTGCATCGAGCGGTTGCAGGCAGCGGCGAAAGCTGCCGAGATGGACCCCGTGAACAGCTACCAGGCGTGGCAGCTCATGGCCAGGGGCATGGCCATGGAGCACGGCTTCTTGTCTAAAGAGCACCAGCTACAGCGCAACCACGAAGACACCTTGGCGAACGCTGGAGTTCTGTTTGATAAGGAGAAGCGGGAGTACGTGTTAGTGGGAGCAGATGGCTCCAAGCAGAAAATGCCTGCTGATTTGGTTCACAGCACTAAAGCGGGCAATCAGAGAGACCTGCCAAATACGCTCGACCCTTTGGAAGGCAGTCGGGATTTTTTGTCACATGGGCTGCACCAGGCTCTCGAGTACAACCTGCAGGGTCCCGGGAGTCTGAAGGAGAAGCCCACCGAGTGCCCGGACTGTGGCCGTGTGTTCCGCACCTACCACCAGGTGGTCGTGCACTCCCGCGTCCACAAGCGGGACCGCAAGGGCGACGAGGACGGGCTGCACGGGGGCCCCGATGAGCGGCGCGGCTCGGGCAGTGACCAGGAGTCCCAGTCGGTGAGCCGCTCCACCACGCCCGGCTCCTCCAACGTCACTGAGGAGAGCGGGGTCGGAGGCGGGCTCTCGCAGACCGGGAGCGCCCAGGAGGACAGCCCACACCCCTCCTCGCCGTCCTCCTCAGGTAGGTTGCCAGGGGAGATGGGGGTGCGGTGGCTGGCGCAAGGGCCCTCCCTGCCCCGGGGCCTGGTTCTGCACCAGCCTCTGTGGGGAAGGGTCCTCGCTGCCCTTCAGAGTCAGCTCTGAGTTCACCGTGGCTTTGTGCTGTATGTGGACCTTGCCCGTCTGCCCCGCCTCAAGGGAAGGCTATCTTTTCAACTCTTTGACCTTCCCTTGAACACTGGCCACCAGGAAAGTAAGCTGATCCTCCTCCCGTGTGGGGGAGATGGCCGGTTGTTACGTTTGCCAGCTGGGATAGCCTACCCTCCCCTGTGATTACCTGGCCCCATTTCATGCCCTGACCCCCGTCCACCATCACCCCTGGAACCCGGGAGCTGCTGTTTGGCTCCATCCGCGGATGTGAATGTGTAAGTTCAGACCCTCACCATCTCTCCCCCAAGTGTATGCCCATAATTCTGTCATTTGGGCCCCTCACTGCCTCTCCCTAGACCAAACCTCTCTCCGGCCCCCTTTCAAAAGTACAGCTTGGCTCAGGTGCCTCTAACCTGAAGAACCACACCATTCTCCTCTGATGGTTTGGAGAAGCACAGAGGTTTGAAACACAGATGCGCGACTTCATGTCTTAAATTGTACTGTGTTACACGGGCGATACAGCTTTGGGGTCTAAAATAGCAAAGCAGAAAATCTGTCATCAAAATGTCTGTGAAATGCTGAAGCTTCCTGGCCCAGTTTGAGGAAAAAAAAAAAAAAAAGAAAGAAAGAAAGAAAAAAAAAAACTCACTAGCCTAAGACAGCTAAATTAAAATCACTACCTAACAGCAGGTAAGCTTGTTGCCTTCGTATTTCCAAAGCCCCTTACTAATGGACAGTAAATTGAAAGTTATATCTCTAGCCCTTTATAAAGAAAGCATCTCGCTAATACTGTAATCATTCTGCAGCCTAACAACAGAGGAAATCATGCCATAACAAATACCCTGTTACTAATGGCAACATTGATTTCTGCAATCAGCCATTAAGTCTAGAAAATGAAAGACAGTTTGAGGCACCTCAAGGCACTGCATTGCCCACTGTTAAAGATGTGGCACTGTTGAGGGTAATTTTTTAAAAGTTTTTTTCCCCTTTTCTTTTTTTTTCCCTTCTCAGTTTCAATAAATATTTCAGTATTAGAGGCAATTCACCACCACACTCATTAAGTAGATGCCAGCTTAGTTGTGTTGTTATTGTCATGCTTCAGTATACCCTTCTTCCAGGACAAAATGAGTATTAAAATAAAGTGTGAGTCTGGTGGCTTATTACAAACCAGTAAAGAATTGTTAAGACACATAAATCTGCACTGCACATTCCAAAGATTCCGGTAGCACTTAATGCCGCTGCTTAAACACCCATGAAACACACTGTCTCCACCTGGAGCCCTAGCCTTGTTTGCAATTCACTTCAGTGACGCTCTGGAAGAGTTTAATGAGGAACTCCAGCACCACGGAGGGCTAGGCCACACTGCCTGGAGTGACCACCGCCCAAAACTTGCAAGGGAAGGGTTTTCCAGTGTCAATGCCTGACGGCGGGGATTCTGAGATGATCTTTGTGCACCAAGGCAGCAAAGTGCCAGGTGTCCTACTGTCAGGAGGGATTACTTCTGGCCTCCTGTGAGGAGGTCCCCTCTCCCTGCGGAGTGTCATCTCACGGTTTTGGGGATGTGGGACCTTTCTGGGGCAGAAAGCAGAGCGCATACTGGCTTTCCTAAGTTTTTGGAGTGACGTGGAGTTAACACTGACAGATTTTCCTCCCTCTCCCAGCCCTGCTGAAATGAAAAGGTCTCAGCAGAATATTCCGACACCAAATGTTCGGCTCTAATAATGACGTGTTTACCGTGTTTTTCTCACCTTCTGGCCAAGTGATAGCCTCATGCTATTCCTATCTCTGTTGTTTCCATATCTCTAAATACTCAGTTGAAAAAAGCCCATTTTTGCCTAAAAGAACCAACCGGGATTGGGACTCAAAGGAGAATTATACTTGAATTGCGGTTATCTTCTCACTTTTATTTCCCTCATTGAAGTATCGTACAATTGTGAATACAGATTCTTTCATTTCTGGTTGACTTCTTTGTTTTCTTCATATTCAAATTAGACACTTCCATAATTTTCTGACTAAGTAGGAAAATTGATGGCATACCAATATGCAGCCCAAATCAGCCGCACGCCTGGGCCAGTCAGGTTTTCCTGGGATTAGGACCCTTAACCAAATCGCGTTAGTCTTCCCTCCTATTTCAACAAGTCTGACTTGTATAAAGTGTGATTAAAATAAGCATTTACATAAAAATCTTGACACAATAGGTATTTTATTATTACCTGTTAGAGAGAAACCTGCAAGGTGAAGGGGAGAAAAAAACAATCTTTAAGCCCTTAAGTAAAGAAAGAAGTACTTATTAAGGCTTCTATTAAGAAATAACTGCAAAAACACGGTTTTACAAATTCCTCAGACTGCATAACAATGTCTTAAAACTTAATTTGCATCACTTGATTCTTTTTTTGTTGAAAACTGGGTCAGTAGGGCCTGAGAAACTATTTTTTCAGATCTTAACCAATGAATTCTTCTTTATAAATCGCTGCTCTTAACATGATAGTAGTTCTGAATTCATCATAAAAAACCTTTTTACAGAGAGCCTCTTAGAACAGATCTCCAGAAGAAGGCTTACAATGAGTGGCAGAGACGTCCTTTGTTATCAGATGTAATTCTTTGCAAAGGAGGATTGGAACGGAGTGGCTGTTTAAAAATGTCTTGCTCAGACCGAGACGAAGAAGGGGTCAAGTTTGCAATCAAACAGTTATTGCCGAGATGGGCGACTGTCACTGGCTAGGCTAATGTGGGATGCAGCTGTTTGTTATGTGAGCAAAAGAATGTTTGAATCAGTGAACATGTGAAAATGATTCCAGTGAACCAGAAAATGTGTTTGTTCTTTGGCTCTCCAAACTGCTGAGAACCAAGCTTAAGATCAACTGTGAAAACTAGGACCTTTGACAAATTGAGAGGTCATATTTTCTAACAGAAAATGGACAAGACCAGTCATACAGATCACTTCCCCATCTTTCCCCTTTGTTTTATATTTGTTGTTGTTGTTGATTTGACTTACCAATAATTTCACACCATAGTAGATGTCATTTCTTCCTCCGTGTACGATGCAAAGGGAAACTATTTGGAAAGCAGCAGCTTATAAATTTTACTCTTTTATGACATTTAGAAAGTGGGGCAGCTGTTTTGATGCTCCCTCATTCCTGGCTTGCGTGCAAATGCTCCGATGGCATTAATCTCTGCATCTTTCCCTAAAACCTCGTCTAAGACTGTGCTCCAATTCGAGCTTTACCCTGAGTCAGAAGACGACCAAAGTTCTGTTTCTTTAGATTTTGCTTTGGAAATCACGGTCAGAATGATTAAAACTTAATGTACTAAGAAACGATACTGTTCATTATATCCAACAGGGCAGTTACCTTCTGCATTCCCCATAATTTTGGAGAGGGGCTAATTGAAGTGTTGATGGTGGGAAAGGGGTAATTGAATGTGTTGACCCTCTGTTCATTAAAGTCGGCTAAGTTACATGATCAACGGAAAGCCAGGAACAGACGCAAAGATGAAAATATTGTTAACCCCTGCTACTTCTGGTATAATATTTTGAGATGGACAAGGATTATTTGATCAGCTGGGCTGGAAGCCTTGCAGGGTCTTCTTTTGTTGCCTGAGCTGCATTCCTGAAATGCTGGGTCTCCATCCTGTGCTGGCCCATTGACCACAGCATCAAAGGCCTTTATCCCGGGCTCCCTTGCATTTACATCGGGTGTCTAGTGATATGATAGATTTTCTTTCTTTTCCACCTCTTTTTCTCATGTGGCTCCTCCTCCCTGCCCCCATTCATGATAACCACTGCCTGCTCTGCACAAACAAATCCGGGCACCCAAAAGAAGGGAAAAAAAGAAAAAGAAAAAATTTAAGTCTGAGGATTAAGATCTTCTTTTTTTTTTTTTTTTTTTTTTTTGCTTGTGCATTCCAATTGTTCTTAAAATATTTGGCAATGTCAATTAGTAACTGAGCAGAGTTAGCTGATGAACACAATTTTCCAGTAGACTGAGCACCCTATTGTTGCCGAGCGAACAGCAGATTTCTGAGGTCATTATCATTCGCTGGTTGCTTGGCCCAGCTGCTTCCTGCTGCAAAAGCCAAACTTTATACTGGAGCTTGGGGATGGCATGCAGCAACAGGGGGCTGGGAGGGAGAGAGGGGAGCTGGCTGCAGAGCCGAAGACAGTCATTATCAGCAGAGGAAACAGAAAGTAAAAGTTTCCAGGCAATTCCAGGAAAACTGCCCTATCAGGCTTCTCCCTCCCGTTCCTCTCCCAGCACCTTCCACCTCCAGGCAGGGAATTAAAATTTAGGACCAGGGGACGCCCTCTGGGCATTGTGGCCACTAATCTCTTTGCTGAGCAGAACTTTGGAAAACAAGAATCCCATTTAAAATTTACTTAAAAATCGTTAACCCAATCTAAGGCATGTGAGTGATTTCCTCATTGATAGACTCCTTCATTTTTTATTAAAAACAGAAGAAAGAAAAACAAATTATTTTTTAAAAGATGAAATTAAAAACTTGAAATTAGTAAACTTGGGGATGACAAACAGGGAACATTATTTCATTTTCCAGGGGGAAAATTTTGAGCGGATACTAGTCTGAAATTCCTTGTAAATCAAATTTAGCATGGAAGGTTCCCGCTGCCCACTCTGGCTTCCCCTTTTTCCTTCCCCCTCTCTCTCCCTCCCCCACCCTTTAATTTGGGAGCTGGTTCAGTGAGATGAAAAGCTGCACTTTTTTAAAGCTCAGCTGTTAAAACTGAGCGCCATATGCAGCCTTTCCGTCCCGATGTGGAAGTGTGTGCAGGCGGCCACCGTGTTTGTGGAGATTTACGGAGGCTCGGCTGTGTGTGCTGAAGCCCTGCCTGGGCAGATGCTGGCTGGCCCTGCCTCCCGGGAGCTGGCCCCGCCTGGGCTAATAGGCTGGCCAGATTCAGCCTGGCTCCTGGGGCGTGTCCAGTGGGGCAGAGGTCAGGGGTCCAGGTGGGTTCCCTCTGGTCTCCCACCTTTCCGCTGGATCTGGGGGCGGTCCGCCCACCAGGCATGGTGCTGGAGCTGGGGAACAGTAGCCCTCAGATGCTGATTCACCTCACCGTCCTCCCGTGTGGGGATCGGATGCCTGACAGCAGCTCCTTTTTATAAACGTCCCGTCAGCCCGTGCCCTTTGATTGTCTTGTGCCTGGGAAAACTCAGTGCCACTCTGGGGCCTTGGCTGTCTCTCTCACCCCTTTGCGCGGAGCTGTAAAGCCCACTTCCACGGGGCTGCCCGATGGTGCTGTCACTTAGCGTTTCAGAAAGAGAGAAATCGTTCTGGCTCTGAAAGTCCTCAGACTGGGAGTGTGATATAAAAGATGTGTGACACGAGATCCCAGAAGCGAAGCCTCTTTCCTCTACGTTCCTGGGGATTCCCAGATTACCAGGACACCGTCTTCTGTCTGAGCGATGGATTCCTGCTGCAGGGTCACTGGAGCCCTGCTTTAGTCTAGCCCCACTCTGCCCACCTTCACGTCCTTCCTGTGCTCCTACGGGTGCTGCGCTCCTGCCCGGAGAGCTCAGGGAGCCCTAGGTGCCCACTGTGTGCTCCTTCTGTACTCCTGTTAACACAAGGAACAAACGTTCATTGAAATCTAAATTGAATGGTAATAAGAAAAACACGGATTAGCTAAGGACAGGTTACAATGAGGCTAAGAATTAAGCGGTCAGTTTTCAAAATGGAGCATGAAGCGTTAGCTGCGTGATTGCCATTAACTGGAATGGGAGGTTCGGGCTCAGGTCCTGGCCACCACCTCGGGTGTGTTGGGGCTGGAATTAGCAGTTTGCTTTGCAAATGGCCACAGTGTGGCCTCTGCTTGTTGGTCAAAAGCAGGTGTCATGAGCCACCTTTCATCCACCCACTCTCTTGCTATGCCATTCGGTACCTGGGAACGTAGGCCCAATATGTCAGTACTGCCAGCGGCCGCTGCTGCAGAGCAGGGACAGCCTCTGTTTGCAGGGCAGCTTGGGTTCACCAGACCCCTTCTCCATCAGGCTGCTTGTGCCTTCGAATCCCTTCACTGGCATGGAGCTCTGTGCCCCCTTATAAGAAGCACACTCCTGAGAGGGTTAAGTTCTAGTAGGTGGCCCTTGTCTCAGGGGTGGAAACAGGGACAAGCTTCAACAAGCCTCCTGTTTTACTGGCCTTCAAGATTCCCCTGGATTCTAGGGGGAGACCGCTGGGATACTTGGGGATGTTGAGATGGAGAGCAGAGGGAGACCCGGGACAGATCCATGTGGGAAGAACGTTGCAGCGTTCTGAGCACGTGAGGTTGGAAGAGGCGTGAGCCCTAACTCCCATAACTGTCGAGCTATTTTGCGGCGTTGATGGTAGGGGTGGAGAAACACCTGCAGAGATCAGGAGACTGGATTTGTGTAAACGTCCCCAAATTCGTGGTGATTGGGCTGGAACCTTTGCCACCTGTGACTCTTGGGCCTTCTTGCCACCCTTCTGGGTTCCTCACCTCCCTCTCCTCTTTCAGCACGTGACAACGCCTCCACCGCCTGTGGGGGCCGGGCTGGCGTGTTGAGGAGGAACGAGGGGGTGCAGTGAGGATCGCAAATGCTTGAGGAAAGGGGGCTCCCCAGCAGGGTGCGGGGCAGGTGGTGGGGGGCTCTCTGTTCTCTCCAGGAAGCAAGCGTCACAGCAGCTGAGAGGAGCCTTGGGTCCCCCATGCCTTTTCCTGGCAGGACGGGGCGACGGCAACATTTACTTAAGCTGTGGAGTTTGGCACTGCTGCCACCAGGCGCCATCTGGAAAGCCCTTCTCAGGAAGCCGTGAGCCCTCCCTAAAGAGCTCAGGGGAGCAGGTCTTGGGCAGAGTTTTGGGCCTTTTTTTCTTGGGCAAAACCTGAGTGGCGAGGCACCTGAGCAGGGCTCGGGGGTCCCCTGGGAGCTGTGTCGCTAAAGCAGGTCCTCCTCGGTGTGCACGTGGCTTTTCTCTCTGCTGGGCTTCTCCACTTAATTCTGAGCCAGATCTGGTGTAGCTTTTCTTTGTCAGGAGAGCACTCAATTTCCTGGGGCTGTATTTCCATTTATTTATTTTGTATTGCATTTTACTTACTGTTTTCACCTAAGTCCTGGTATGCTGTGGGTGCGAAGGTGTGGAGCCAGCCAAGGCTGTCCTGGTTAGTTACCGAGACAACCCTGTGACAATGCGGCTTGTTAACATAATGTAAGAAATGAATATTGTGCCTCTAATGTGTGCTGGGAGGCAAGAGGGGGAACTGGGTGGCCTGGCTGGTGACAAACAGGGCCGAGCTAAGCACAGAGATTTGCCACCATCCTCTCCCTGATCCACATCTTAAAAAAAGGCTGCAGAGCTCCAAAACGGTGCATGCCTGAACACTCCCTACGGCGACCTGATGGGTGGGCCAAGGCACTAAGGGAGCCGTGCTGTGCGCAGGGGCAGCGGTGGGTGGAATTCACGTGCCCGGGCCTGTTTTCTTTTCCCACCAAGGGAAAGTTGTCCAGGGCCTGGCTTCTTGGGGGACCCACCTCTTTGTTGCTGTGAGCCTTGGGGTTTTGTGTGACATGTGGCATGTGTCTGAGAGTTGTGGGAGGCACAGCACAAGCTGACTCCCTGGCTGGTCCGGCCCTCCTCTTGGGGGTGCCCAGCCAGGTGCTGGCAGGAGGAAGTGGGTAGTGGGTGGGCTTGGCTTTCTCTACCGCGTAACTTGCTTTCAAAGGGTGGGGTCATGTTTCAGCTTTTGCAGGGAGCAGGGCACACCCTGGGGAGACAGTGATGTTTTACTCTGGGCCTTGGGGTTAGAGGATGCCACAGAGGATCCATTCTCTCCCCTGGGAGGTGCCTTGCTGGGCTGGGACTTAGGCGGACACCAGTTTCTTTCCTCTGGTTTGACCTCAGTTCCAAAGCCTTTTGATGTACGATGAAACAGGTCCCCTCCGTGGCGCTCTTGTCTCTTCATTACAGTAATGTCCCGAAACTCTTAACTCAGTGGTTGTCATCGTGGTTTTCGGACACCCTCGGTTGTCTTCAATCATCTTGAGAGGTATTTTGGAAAATTTCCAACTTGCTTATGTTTAGTTCAATGTAAAATGTGTGCAGTGGTTGTTTCCTTGAAGACCAAGACAGATGCATGTTTCTCTTTATTGCTAAATATATTCTGTTAAATTTGTTGCGAAAATAGGTGTTTTAGGGTTGTTTTTTTTTTAAGTAATTTGCCTTGAAAAATTGTAGTGATCCATCAGCAAAGTTGCTGTGTGACACAAAATAGTCCCTGAGTGGGGGGAGCCTTGGCAGCTGGGGCCTGACCACCTCTGAAATGTCCTGTATGAGTGACCTTCAAACCCTTACCACTTGGTCTCCTTCTAGAGGGACAGTTACTGACTTCTTTGTTGCTATTTTTGTTGTTTAATGACATTATTGTTATTTTTCTCCTACATTAATTCTTGTTCATCTTAGACATTGAGAAAATACAGATAAATACCAATAAAAATAATTTTTAAATATATGTGCCCTTACCACTCAGAGATAACCACTGCAGACATTTTAGTCCATTCCTTCCCAGTCCTTTTTGTGCACTTGAAGATGTATTTCACAAAAAAGGACCATACTGCACGCACAGTCTTCTATATGATATAATTTTTACTTAAATATATGTCACATATTTTTTTTCCATTGAATATTCAACACAAGGATCAACAAACTTTTTCTGTAAAGGACCAGACAAGAAATAATTTAGGTGTTGCAGGACATGTGGGCTCTTCTGTAACTACTTGATTCTGCCATAAATGAAAGGGCTTGATGGTTTCCAATAAAACTTTATTTACAAAAACAGGTGACAGAAGGATTTGTCCCATGGGCTATCCTTTGCACACTCCTGGTTTGTAGTAATAGCTGTCCTTTTGTAAAAGCTTCATACACATAGTATGTTCCTTGAGGAAATATTAGAAATATGGAGAAGCGAAGGGAAAAGTCTGCCTCTAGTGATCTACTGAGCATAGTAGAAAACTTGTTTCCATTTTTTCATTTCTGCACCTAAATCTTTCTGATCACCTGCACAATTATTTCCCTAAGTGGAACTCCTAGACATGGAATCTCAGGTCACAGGCTGGCAACCCTGGAGCTGCAGATGTGTATTACCCGGGAGGGTGCTGCGTCTTGAGTCCATTTCTTCCAGTGCTGGAGATTTTACTGAGAAAGTTCCTCGTAAGGTTATATTGAAATCTGTCTCCCTCAAGGTAGTTCCCTGTCACCAAGCAACTCTGTGACTCATTTGTTCATTCATGAATTCATTCATTTGTTAATTCATTAGTTCATTTTTTTCATTCAAGGACAAAATGCTTATTAAGTAGGTTCTGAACACCGAGCAATGTGCAAGATGCTGGAGATTCAAGGATGATAGGGATAGGTAGCAGTGCCCAGAGACCCGGAGCCTGGGAGCCGGGACAAGTCCTTCACAAGAGGGGTCGATGCACGGGAGGGCCGCCCTAGGGCTGGAGAAGACGCACTTGCCTTGGCGTCCACATTTGGTCCCAAGGGACCTGAAAGGGTGACGGGACCTCCTCAATCACTTCAGTAGCTCTTGTGGCAGGTAACCCTTTCCATTGTGGAATCTAGCCAATTCAGTGACTTCTGGGGGAAGCACCCCCAGCTCAGCCACTGCGGCTGGCTGTCCTCTCTCTCCCTGGCTGTGAACTGGAGTTGAAATCACTTTCTTGCTGCAGAAGAGGCCCTGGGGAGAGTCCAACTGGTGCTTTTGAGGACGACCCCTCAGGCCAAGAAGGGGGCCAGATGGGAGCTTGTTGGGGCTCGCAGCTTTGTGGCATGTACGTCCTGGCAGCTGGTCACCCCACACCAGGGGCCACCCTTGAGGGGGGCGGCAGGAAGAGGCAGGGTGGAGCTCCACACCAGCGAGTGAGGGGCAGGCCCCCGGCTCCAGCTCACCTGCCCTGACCACCCTGTCATTGTCGCCAGTGGTTCCTGGGCAGGGGGAGGGCACAAGTCGGGTGTCAGGTAGAGTGTGGACTCCTGTTCGGACCCTGCAGGTAGAGCCTGTGAGAGCTTGTCGGATGTACACTGGGAAAGAGGCTCTCTGCATTTTACCCAAACTAACCTGACTTCAGAACTGTCCATACCTGTCCCACAGAGAATCAGGTGAGTCACTGGGGGTCGGGGGAGGGGGGGCAGGGCTGTACCCACCTCATATGTCAAAATGTCCAGCATCAGTAGAGGATGGTGGGCACTGCAGACAGTACCAGTTTTCTTTTTGGATGATGGGTCATGAACTAAATACAGACTCACTATGAGAATGTGTGGAAACAATTTCTTCTGTTACATATCAGACCTCAATTGCCCTTTATTTTCTGTGAATGAAAACGTCATAATCATAAGCCAGAGACAAGTGCATTTTCTAATGTTTAAGAAACGGCTCCGGGCAGAGCACATACTTCAGCCAGAGCTTGACCTCCACACACAGTCCGGCTTTACCCACCCTGCTGGGCTATTTGGGCAGCTCACTCCCCTACCCGGGGCCTGGGAGGTGGGAGTGGGGAAGTCTAGAAGACTCAGAGACCCTTTTCATCTTGCTTTTTCCCTCCTCTCCTCTCCCTTCCCAAATGTTTCCACGGCCTGAGGGTAACTTTCAAGGGTCTGGTCCACCGAGCAGAGAACTAGGGTTTGTCGATTCTAAGGATTTGGGAACTTCTTGTCTATCTGTGTTTGAGCCTCGAGCAGGCAGTGAGGTCGTGTTATCTCTGAGGGGCCCGGTGTGCCCGGTGGGGCTGGGAAGACCCTCTTTTAGCTCCTTTCCCACTGGGTCCCTTCCCACCGGCTATCCCTGTCTGGGCCTGCATGCCCTGGAGACAGGGTCCTGCCACCGGAGGGGCACAGCCAGGGCCCCTCACTCAGTGCTGCTCAGGGTTTGCTCTTCCCCACCTCGGGGCGGACTTGGCAGGGCTGCAGGAAGTGGAGAGCGTCACGGTCACGGTGGAGGGCTCCAGTGCTGGCCCTCAGGAGCTGTGAGACCCAGCAAGGGCTCCTTAGCCTCTCTGTGCTTCCGTGTCCTAGAGCCTGCAGTCTGCCGGAGGAGAGGATGTCAACAGCCGTGGAAACCGTATTGAGTTCCAAAGCTAGGAAGTGGTGGAACTGAGATTCTAGCCACGTCTGTCTGACCTCTGGCCTTTTAGTTCCACTGTTGGGTCGTGCTGGGGATGGGGTGAATGCAGCCAAAAGCAGAAGACCTGCTCGCCAGCCCCATCTCCCGCTCCACACTGGCCAGGACCAGCCCTGTTAGGCAGGCTCTGGGAAGCTCAGATAAGTGCTCCTTCCCTCTCTTTGTGTCTCGGGGGAGGTTGTCCTCGCATCTTTTCCAGAAAAGAAGCAAGGAAGGAGGTGGCCCCGCGCTTGCTGAGCTCTGCTGAGGATCGACTGGGACCCGGCCCGAGCTGCACACTTAGGCTTAAAGTGACTCCCCAAAGTTGCGGTTTCAGGGATCCCCTAACCTCTACTCAAGGTCACACGTGTAGCAAGTCACAAGTGTCTGGCGGCCGTGTCCCCAGGGTGACAGAGAGGATGGGGCCCCAGGAGCAGGGCCTGGTGCAGAGGACCCAGCTCTCTTCCTGTGTAGCTTGTCCGAATCTCAGTTCCCCCATCCCTCCCAGCTGTACCACGCTCTGCCGGTCCCGTTTCTGTCTCCGTGCTCTCCTGCGCAGGCCAGTGTTGGAAGGTGGCCTGGGTGTGGGTGGTGGGCCAGAGAACAGGGCAGGAGGCGGAGGCACAGGGCAGGTGCCAGCTCCCAGCTCTCTCCAGCCACCGACTCTCTCCAGAGAGGAGCGGGGAAGCCCCCACGGGTAGATGAAGAGAAAGAGCAGAGTCTCCTCTGTTCCTCCTTCCTGGTCAGCACCGTCCTCCGAGGTGTAAATTAGGAGGCAGAGTTGTCATCTGGGAAGCCTTCCAGAGGAGGGGCTGCCGGGTTCTTTGTTGTCGCTCCTGGTGGCACTAAAAACTGAACCAAGCGGCCACTGCGCACTGGCCGCGCCGAGCAGAATGCTCTGGGCTGTCACTGTGCCCTGGACCCACCTAGGGTGGTCCCAGGGAAGGACCCGGGATCAGCTGGGGGGCTGAGTCTGCTGTCGTGGGTGTAGGGGGTTTAGCAGGTTCAAATTGACCCTAGCTTCTGGGAATAGAGCATTCAACACGCAGTTGTGACTGTGTGTGTATGTCGGGAGGCTAGCGTGTGTCTGAATGTCTGTTGTCTGTGTTGGGATATGACTTGGTGTGCGAGTGGTCGTGCTCTCTTGGGCTGGTGTTGCTGTGTGAGTGTCTGTAAGGTGCTTTGAATTTTTGGATGCAGTTGCCGAGGGTGGATGTACCACCGTGTGGTGGTGTGGGGGGAGCCGTGGGTGTACTGGATTGGGAGTGGATATGCACGCGCCGGGTACGGGTATTGGTGTGTATGGGTGAGGGTGAGTTGGGACACGAAGCTCGGTACGTGTGTGTGGGAGTTGCGGTGTGGTTAGTGTGCGGGATCGGGGTTTGCAGATATGTTGGTGTGGCTGTGTGGTTTGGGGGAGTGCATGCTTGTGTGTGGACACATGCTAGTAGGGGTGTGTGTGTTGAGATGTATGTAACGGGGTGTGTGTTGATAGAGGTGTCAGGTGTGCGGTGTGTGGTCGTGTGTGCTGGTGCCTTGATGCATGTGTTGGTAAAGATGCGTGTGTTGGGATGTGTGTATCTGTGTGTGTCTGCCTGTGTTGGTATGGGTGTTGAGGTGTGTGTTGTGTGGCTAAGGAGGTGTGTGGTGGGTGGCACGATGGCCTCCTGTTACGTAGGGAGGCTGACCTCCTTGAAGCATCGTGACCTTTTAGCCTTCCCTGCGGGAAGAGAAGCTGGTCCTGAGCCCAGCCCTGCCCCTTAGAGCATTGCTAATGGAGTCTCCCCTCCCTGTTGCTGCCTCGGCCTCGGGCAGAAGCTCTGGCTCCTGGGTTATGCGTTGGCAGATGCAGCGGGAGCTGTCTTCCAGCATCTCACAGCCAAGCCCTCTGAGGCCTCGTGCTCCTCCTGGAAGAAGCTGGGGCTTGAGGATTGGGGTCCCCATCCAGGGAACCTCTGTTCTGAGTTCAGCCAGCACGTGTGTGGAGTGGGCCTGAGAGCTCCGAGAGGACAGGGGTTGCGCTGTCCTCAGGTGTGTTCCCATCGTGGTCCCTGGTGCTGGGCACGGGATGCAGCAGGTGTTCGGGGGATGTTCGTTGACTTGTATGGAATAAAATGAAATGTGCTGTCCTGGGACAAAGGGCGCTTGCCCAGGAGCCAGCCAGGCCTTGGGCCTGCCCAGCACTCTCCCTCGAGGTGCCAAAGAACCTGAAATCACAGTGCAGCACCTGCACCACAGACCTGCAGTGAGTCCCTGTGAGCTGGCCAGGCGTCCCTCGGCCAGGAGCGGGAGGACCCAAGGGCATGAGGGAGCCTAGGGGTCAGAGATGGGCTCAGGGCGGGTGAGTGCCCCTCTGGGGCAAGTCCTCTCGGGGATGGGCTCAGTCTGCCATCAGCACCTGGGGACCCCCTCTCCGGGACGGTGGCAACCTGGGCGCCAAGTCCAACTCCTCCTCCCTGGATGACCACCCTCCACGAGCCTCAAAGCAGCTGTCCCTCCTTCCCCCAGCTCCTTGGAGCTCATGGACACGGTAACAGCCTCACCGACTGTGAGCCTGCTGGGGGCCAGGGCAGCGGGGTAGAGCTGTTGCCGTGGGCACTGCATCCTCCCTCCGCAGACTGTTTAAAGGCTTCAGCTGTGTTACCAGCAGCTTGAAAAGTGACCTTGCAGCCACTTTGGGGTTTAGTTAGCCATGTTCTGTGGCCATCGTGGATGATCTAGGGTGCAGGCCTGGGAGTTGGAGGTGAGCCTTACTGAGCCCACCACAGGTGGGGGTCTTCAGAATGGTGCCCCAGACAAGCAGCAGGCATTGAGGGGTGTCAGTCTGGTCAAAGGCCAGAGACCAGAAGGACTCTGGGCCCTTGAGGAGCTTAGGATCCATTCGGCAGGGGACTCCTCCGTTTCCTGAAACTTAAAATAATCTACCAGCTGTTTTATAAAGTCAGAAAGAAAAAATGGCAGAGAGCAGCCTGTATGGGGTCAGGGCAGCGTGGATTTGGTGCAACCTTTCCTGGAAATCACATGGAGCAGAGACCATGTGTCAGCTCTGCCGGGCTTCTGTTGGAAATCTGGGAAGCCAGTGCTTTGGGGTCAAATGACCTCTTTTGGTTAGTGGCAGAGGAAATGCTTCCACCTCTGAGCGATGAGCCCCGTGAAGAACGATGCGAAGGTCCTGGAGACTCTGGTGGAGGAGCGGGCACCCACAAGGTAGAGGACAGATGCCTCGGGGTGGGCTCCTTCCCAGGGAGAGCAGGGCCCGTGGAGGCTCGACAGCCACCGTCGATGGCTGTGCTCTTCAGGGCATTGGAGGGAACATACCTGAACTCCTGAAGGGCAAGCACTGTGGGGATGGAGCTGCCTGGGAAAGGAGTGACTGTCAGGGCGGCTGGGTGAGCAGGGACCGCGCCCCAGGGGTGGAGCGGCCCTTTGAACGATCAGCCTGCATCCATTCCCTGCTCAGAACACTGCGGTGACTTTCCATCGTGTGGGGAGTAAAATCTGTGGTATCAAGGCCTGGAATTGCACCTCCCTCTCCCTCCTCTCTGACCAGCCCCTTGGTGGCCTCTGTGTTGTCTGTTGTCTCTGGGGTGAGCTCTGGACACAGACTCTCATGGGCTGGTTCCATCACATCACACAGACCTCTCCCCGCCGGTGGCCTTCCCATGAGCCCCCACTGTGAACTCTCACTTCCCAGCCCCTCGCTGGAAGCATTGTCCTGTACTGTCATCCTCAAGGCCTTTGGGAAGCATCGTGTTCTCTGTGCTGACCTACCCGTGACCCGTGTGCACAGCACTGCCCACAGTAGTGCCCGCCACACGGTGGAGGCTCAGTAAACACTTTTTAAAAGACACGGCGGTAAAAGGCACATGACACAAAATGTACCGTCTTAACCATTTTCAAGTGTGTGGTTCAGTGCCATTAAGTGCGTTCACATTGTGTGCAACCGTCACCGCCATCCATCCACAGAACTCTTTTCATTTGGCAGAACTGAAGCTCTGTACCTGTTCATCGGTGGCCCCCATTCCCTGCCCCCAGCCTGGCAGCAGCCTTCCTACTCTCTGTCTCTATGAATATGACACTCTGGGTACCTCGAGTAAGTGGAATCATGCGGCGTGTGTCCTCCTGTGACTGGCTTAGTCCCCTAGCGTGGTGTCTTCCAGGCTCATCTGTGCTGTAGCAGGTGCAGGAGTCCCTCCCTTTTTAAGGCTGAATAATATTCCACCGTATGGACGAGCACATTTTGTTTATCCGCTCATCTGTCACTGGACACTGCCTTCATTTCAAGAAATACTTTTGCGTAAGTGAATGAAGGCAGGGTGTGGTCTGGCCTCCGCTGTCCCCTGCCTGAGGGAAGGGGTTGTAACTTTGGATTCGTTGAGTTAATTCACAGTATCCCAAGCTACTGGCTCCCCAGAAGCCAGGGGCCGCTTTCCTCAGCAGAGCACGTGTTGGGGTCTGAGCATTTTGGAATTCAGCATGGGTCAGACCTTGGCCCTCTGGGAGGGCTGCCGTGTGCCCTGAGGGGCCACACATCCTTCCGCAGGGACGAGCCCAGTGTCTGCCATCGGGCAGGGCGGGTGGAGGGGGAGCTGTGGTCCCTGGAGCTGATGCTGGAAGAGTGGACGCACATGGCAGCAGCTCTGTGGCAAAGGCTTAACTGCCCCCAACCAGGAATGCTGCATGGTTTTGCTGGAAGCCGAAATTCTAGAAGACAGCCGGTGTTGTCCAGTACGTTGTTTGGTTTTTTTTTAAATTTAATTTAATTTAATTTTTTTATACAGCAGGTTCTTATTAGTTATCTATTTTATACATATTAGTGTACATATGTCAATCCCAATCTCCCAATTCATCCCACCACCACTAACCCCCTCCCCCACAGCTTTCCCCACTTGGTGTCCATATGTTTGTTCCAGGACTTTTTATTGGAAGTTCAACATTCTCCTCGAGGCTTGTCCCGTGCCTCTTTGGAGTAGAATCCCTATCTTACCCCCTTAACACAGCCTGGGTTGATGCTGACTTCAGGGCAAAGAAGAGGACTTGGGGATCCAGGTTGGGGTGGGGAAGTGCAGTGACTGACTTCTGGTCTGAGGGAAGTGGCTGGACCCGTGCTGGGGAAGGACCTCAGCTCAGCGAGCCGGCTGCAGGCAGACTCGGCCAGCTGCTGCTGGGGACCCCGTGTGCTACCTGGCCCGTGCAGGGTGCTGCAGGGCACACATCCCCTTCCCCGCTCAGCGAGTCCTAAGCTGGGTGAGGTGTCCACACTGAGCCAGGAGCACAGGCGGCAAGACACGGCTTGTCTCAGAGTCGGCTTGTGTGGTGTGGACCCGATAGGGTCTGTGAGGGCTGCCCACTTCTTGGCCTTCTCGCTGGAGGGAGTTGGAGTGGGAAGAGAACAGCAAGACATGGGATGGAGAAGATTGTCTTGGAAGGGAAGCTGGGGTGCTGGAGAGAGGAAGGGCGCTGTGGACAGGCGAGGAGTAGAGCAGGGCCCTGGGAGTCCTGGCACCGGAGCTGACCTGCACCCTGGCAGGACAGATGCCTAATGCTGAGATCTACAGGGGAGGAGGCAAGGACGCCTTGGCTTGGGGTGAAGGTTCAAGGGGATTCAGGCAGAATTTCACTCATTCAGCTCTCAGCTGAGGACGTTGAGAGGCCAGGTGAGTGTCCTTACACCTGCCCCATAAAGGTGAGGTCTCTCCAGGCTTCCTGGGGTTTTGTCCCTCCGCTGGTGCCTGGGAGGCCCAGATACCCGTGACTCAGGGCTGTGGGTGCACTGCTGTGGACCCACTTCTGCAGCGGGTGTTACCTTCTGTCCCAGTCTGCTCAGGCTGCCGTCACAGCTTTCCATAGACTGGTACATACACAACAGAGATTTCTCTCTCACAGTTCTGGAGGCTGGAAGTCCAAGATCAGGTGCCGACAGATTCAGTGTTGGATGTGGACCCACTTCCCACAGTGGAAGGTGAGGAGCTCTCTGGAGTCTCTTTAATAGGGGACCTAATGCCATTCATGAGGCTCCATCCCCATCACCTAAGCACCTCCCCAGACTATCACATTAGGGGTTAGGATGTCAATATATGAATTTTTGGGGGACAAAACATCCAGTCTGTAGTACTTCCTCACTGATCCCCCTGCCCCCCAAAGCAGTGTTATCAATCAAGCCAGTTCTCTAAACAGAAACATAATAGAAAAGAAAATGACAGGAAACTCCAGCATGCTGTGAGCCTGCCCAGTGGGTCGCAGGTAAAATGTCCTCACGGGAACATGACAAGCCAATCCACCTAGACCCTCCTCCGCTTGCTGGGTAACCACAGCCCTTGGTGGATGGAGGCAGGTCTCAAAGGGAAATGAACCCATCCCACACCTGGCACCCTGCTCCTCCAGGGATGCCCAGCTCACAGTTCCCACGGCCCTCACACGGGGGTAGGAGAGGGCGCTGCGGGCTGAACAAGGATGCCAGAGACAGACAGTGGCTGCTTTGGAATCTCAGTGCAGGTTACAAATGGGATTGAGCAAGTTCTGCTTTTCTCAGGACTGCCTCACAACCTCCCCATGTGTTCTTGACTGCTAGACACACAGTATTTAGCTGATGGGAAAGCAGCCAGAGAATTCAACAGCACCCAGTGGTCCCCAGGGGGAGAAATGGAATTTTTAAAAGGTATTATACTAGTTAAGGTCATTTGTAAAGTGTGTTGCCGTTTCGAGCTGGCCCCATGGCCTTGTCCTGAGTGAGCAGTGGATGAGGGGGCCCAAGGGGGAGAGGTGCTGTCTGCTGCCTGTTCTCCAGCCTCCCTCCTCCTGGCCCACTGGAAGTACTTCAACTGCACTCTTTGGGGAGGGGGTGAGTAGTAAACTTTTTATTTTAGAATAGCATTAAATTTATAGAAGAATTGCAAGGATAACCCAGAGGGTAGGGTTCCCCGTACTCCACACTGGCTTCCCCCATTGTCAATGTTATGAGGGTCCATTTTGTCCCAAGGAATGAACCAATATCGATCCATTATCATTAGCTGAAGTCCATACTTTATTCAGGTTTCCTTAGTTTTTACCTAATGTTTTTCTTTTGTGCCTGGATCCCACCCAAGATTCCACATTACATTTAGGTATTTTAATAAACTTTGTTTTTTGGAGGAGTTTTAGGTTCATAGCAAAATTGAGTGGAAAATACAGTGTTCCCACATACTTCCTGTCCCCACAACTTCCCCTGCTGTTGGCACTAGTTTTCATGTCCCCTTAGGCTCCTTTTTTTGACTGTGATAGTTTCTCAAATTTTCCTTGTTTTTTGTGACTGTGACGGTTTTGAGGAGTACTGATCAGGTACTTTACAGACTGTCCTTCAATTTGGGTTTGATGTTTCCCTCAGGGTTAGACTGGAGTTTAACCCTGGAAGACCCCAGGGGTAAAGTGACCTTCTCATCACATTGTATCAAAGGCGCATGCTGTCAACCTGACTTATCACTGTTGATGTTGACCTTGGTTACCTGGCTGAGGTCTTGTCTGGCAGATTTGGCCCCTGTAAAGCCACGCCCCTTTTAAAGTAGGCAGGACCAGCTACATAATCTGCAGGTCTCAGTGCAAAGTGAAAAGGTGGAGCCCATTGTTTAGAATGACTAAGAATTTCAAGATTATGATTGCAGAACATTAAACCAAGTCAGGGTCCTTCTAGACGCAAAGCCATGTGTGACTGCACTGGTCCCATGAAGCCAGCCCTGTTTGTTGGACTGTGGGCACATGGAGAGGAGCCTTGCACTGGTGGTCACTTATCCCCGAGCAGTTGAAGGGGGCGGATGGCTGAGGAGGGTCAGAAGCACCCTGGGTGGTGTGGGTATCACCGGGTGGACAGAGCATGTCAGCACATTACAGGTGTCGGCAGGGTTTCTACTGAGCCACCTGCGGGGGAACCTGAAAAAGTCCACCTGAGTCCCCTGCGAGCTCTGTCTGGACAGAGAGAGGGTGGTCAGGGGTACGCATGAGAGAGCAGTTAGTAGCAAACAGAGCAGCTCCATAATATTTTTTTTAATTTTTTTATATATATATATATATTTTTTTGCGGTACACGGGCCTCTCACTGTTGTGGCCTCTCCCGTTGTGGAGCACAGGCTCCGGACGCGCAGGCTCAGCGGCCATGGCTCACGGGCCCAGCCGCTCCACGGCATGTGGGATCTTCCTGGACCGGGGCACGAACCCGTGTCCCCTGCATCGGCAGTCGGACTCTCAACCACTGCGCCACCAGGGAAGCCCCATAATATTTTTTAAATGTGCTGCTTTTATTTTATTTTTTTTTTCAATTTTCTTCTTTTTCTCAGTGCCCAGAGCAGCACTTTCTCCGTAGGAGACCTTAGAATATTTTATTTACAAAATGCAAAATGATCCTGTCTCTGCTGGGCAAACTGGTGATCCCCGTTGGAGGGGTGCACCTGGTGACGGCTGCGCCTCTCCTGGCTGCTCTCTCATTTGGAGAGGCGAGCATTTCGCGTCTCAGGTGCATACCTGTGCAAGCGCAGACCCCTTGCTGCAGCCTCAGTGCAGTGATGAGTGTACAGCTGCCAACCGGCTTCTCCTTGCTGTTACTCACCCAGCTGTTTAGAGAAGGAGAGAGTATTTCTAACCAGCCATATGGCATGGAGTTTTATTTGCCGTGGTAAGTTAAAAAGTACATTATTGGTCAGCATCTTGCATGCAAATTTTGACATTGCATTCCAGGAGTACCTGCAGAAGAGAGTGGTGGCGAGTCGGATCTGTGTAATTACATTGCTGTGCAGGCTTGTAACGTTGCCATCTCTAACTACACCCGGTATCTCATCGCGACGGCTGCCCGGGGATATTGCTGCACGACTCCTGTAGCCGGAGAAAGATTATGTAAACATGGTGTGCGATCTCGAAAGTGAGTAATGAAGTTGAGTACTTGTTGCGAAAATTAATAAATGGCTGGTTTACACGTGATGGAGGAGTCTCCGTGTGAGAACTGAATCGCGGCGTAGTGATGGATAAAGGCACCTCCAGGTACCGGTGACTTGAAGAAATTCATCCTTTTTTCTATCAGTATGATGAAATGGACAATTCTAGTCTATGCCCTTAACTTTCTACTAGACCAGCATGAAATCATCACAAATAGATCTTTCTGCTCCTCTTTGCCTGTCAGACTCTTCACCCTTGCCTCGGAGGAGAGTGTGGCAGTGATGGGGGGCTGTTTGCAGTTTCTGGAATGGCTGTGTGGTCCCAGGGCCTCGCCTTTGTAGGTGCTCTTCCTGCACTCACATCTGTCAGGTGCCTACGATGTGTCTTGAGGTCATTGTCCAGCTAGGAAGTCTGTTTTGAGCCTTGGTTCAAGTGCCACTTTCTCGGAGGAGCCTTTCTATCCACCCTTGTCTGCAGTGTTTCCCGCCCCAGAAAATTAACTTGTGGCCACTGGTGCCCATACTTCCTTGATGATGCCTAGGTTTCTGTTACCGTCTGTCTCTGCTTAGGAAAGGGATCCATGGAGTCAGACAGACTGGGGTCCAAATCTCACTTCCACCAAGTACCAGCACACGTGACCGCGAGCAAGGAACCTATGAACCTCAAGTGTCCCATCTGTAAAATGGGAAACGCTCATTACTAGTTTGTAAGGTTGTTAGAATCAGGTATTAGGTCATGTATCTGGCACATAGAAGATGCTCATTAAATATATGTTAAAAGATGGATGGAGGAAGTGGGACTTCTGCATAGTCCATCAGTTTTTCGACTGGAGAGGAGGCATGTGGGAAAGAAGGCACAGCAGGGAACACAGTGAAGCGTGTGAGCAGCAGGGTGTGTCGAGGACCACCACCCCGTCTGGCTGGGAGAGTGGTGGGGACCAGAAGGAAGTGACTCTGGAAAGGGAAATAGGGCCCAATTGTGGAGGGCCTTGGATGCCAGACGACGACTTTACCCTGCAGGCACTGGGAGTCGTGGGCTGTGTTTGTGAAATAGCTAAGGAGGTTTGCCGTGTGGCTATGCCGGGAGCAGTGTGCGGGGTTCCGTGTTGGTTTATGTGTCCTGGTTCCTCAGTCCTCCCTCCCTCTGGTATCCACCCTTCCCCCCACCCACACACCCCAGCAGACGTTTCTAGAGCTCCTGGGTCCCGGGCAGTGGCTTGGCCAGGTCTTGGGTGAACTTCTCTTTGCCCCTTCCTCCCCCTCCATCAGTCAGTCCTTCAAAGCGCCGATGTATTGCCAGGAGAGGATATTACACGAAGCCCCTGAAGTGGTGCATTAAAGCAGTTTGGATTTTCTTTTACTGCTAACATTGATTACTATTAATTAAAGTTGATATTTACAATCAGAGGGAGTACAGGAGCAGATCATTTTTTATTAATCGCTCTTCTAGATTCATCATTAGTCATCATTATCAAAATATTCAGACAGTGGACAGTGGCTGAGTTTTCCAAACCAAGTGAATGATTAAATTATACTACATAGTATAGAGTCTGTGTCCCCTGGTACCTCTCCCTTTCAGGGTTCTCCGTATTGTCCCCCAAATGGTCTCAGCCTCTGCAATTTATCCTCTCCTCTACCCCGGCTCTCCCCATCACACCCTTGCCTTTTTCTTTCAATGATATGGCTTAAAGGCCTCTTTGTGTTATGACTGAGCTCTGGCTTACTCCTCTTCGTGTCACTGTAGCATGACTGGAATGGACATGCCACGGTATTGTTTACTTTTATTGCCATTCCCCACCTGGTGGACATCACTTGTTGTCTTGGTCAGTGACACAGTGGGAATCCCGTGTGCGTCCCACAGCTGCCAGGGTAGGTCTGGAGAGGTGGGCTTGCTGCAGCCCACCAGGCTACCCAGCCCCTTCTCAGTTTACCCCCTAACCTTGGCCAATCCAAACCCCACGTGGATCCCCAGCCCCAGCACTCTGCTGTGCTTTTGATGGGGTCCCTCTCCTGGTATGCTTTCTTTCCCCATCTTTCCACGTGTAAATCCTGCCCACATCCTAAGATGCCGGAGCTGTGCCCACTCTTCCAGAGGCTTAAAACTCTCTGCTTCCTCATCTGAAATTTTCCTGGGCACATATCACTTTACAGTGAAGCTCTTTTGGTGGTCTTATTCTGAATTTTGAGCCCTCTGAGGACAGGGACAGAATCTTCCTGGGTCATTATAGGTGCTTACTGAGCTTGTGGTCTTTTCCGTGTGTTAGAGAAGAGTGTGGCTCCTGGACATCTCAGGCTCATCCTCCCAGGGGTCTGCAGAGGTGGGCTCGGGGCATCCCCTGCTCCCTTCCTGCTGAGGCGACTGGTTTTCCTCCTCCCCTGTTCCAAGTGAGACCCTGAATAGGTTCTTGGAATGAGAAGAGAGGAATTTAGGAAGTCCTGTTCCTCCATTTAGGAGTTTTTTTTTTTTTTTAAATAGGTAAACAATTGTAGGTAATTTAATTTGTCTGTAATGGTGCACATGGATTTACTAAGTGGGAAAATGTCACTAAGTTGTGGACACATACTGCATACAATTCAAAGAGAATTGGCCTCTGATGGGTAGCAATAAATGTCAAACTGTTCAACACTGATTGTTCTTGAAGGAATATTGCCCAACACAGAATAAAGTACCTTTTCGAGATTATTCAATTGGTCTGACTTTAAATCTAAAAAGAAGTAGGAGTACTGAATCCCACTATGGTCCCTACCCCTTGTGGTTGGATACAGGAGACCAAGTGGGAATGGGGAATGGACCACTTGGGCCTCTATTCTCTTAATGGCTCCTTCAACCCCTAGAGAGGAGGGAAGAATGTCTAAAAGCCTCTGGTGGTTTCCAACCCTCCTGCCAACTTGTTCGTCTGCCGTGCCTGCCTCTTGGGCCTCAGGTCCAGCGGCTCTGCTCTCACTCACTATACTCCAGCTATGCTGGTCTGCTATTGCTCTTCAAAACACTCCAGTATGGGCCTACCCCAGGGCCTTTGCACTTCTGTTCTCTCTGCATAAAATTCCATCCTTCTCTACTTTTCCACAACCACCCATCCAAGGTCAAAGTTCACCTCCATTGTGCCCCACACTTCATTGGTTCCTAACCATTCCATCACTCCTATATGTGTAACTAGTTGGAATTTAGAATTGTCTTATTTATGTCTTACTAGCATGTTGTCTGTCTCCCCACTAGGAAGTGAGCTTCATGAGGGCAGGGATGGTGTCTGTCTTGTCTGCTTGGGTAGTCCAGTGCCTAGAGCAGTTCATGAGACAAGAGGAGGGACATTTCTCCCTCCTCTCTGTGGGCTGAAGGAGCCGTTAAGAGAATAGTAGAAGAATAGTATCCTTCATGAAGTTTTTGATACTATAATAAGCATTGATAGAACGAGTGTGTTGAGTGACTCTCTGCAAAGTGATAGAACATACATGCATTTTATAAAACAGCAACACCCAGGCATGAAAAAAAGATCCTTTGGCTTCCTTTCAAATGAATCTCCTTTTAGTAGGACTTTTCTCTTTTATGACTTGAAGAAAGTGGGGTTTTCCAGCAGCGGTTGGTTCCTGCTACTTTCTAGACAACCTGGTAATTTGTTTGGAATGCTGGGGCAGAGGGCTCTCATTGCCCATGGCCAGGTCTCTCCCCGCCGGAAACTGAGCTCTCCTTCCTGTGCTTTGTTGAGGATGCAGGGCCGGGCACAATAACCGCAAACCCTCAAGTTCAACTGATGAATGAAAGGACTTAAGTGAAGTGGAGATTCATGGTAGTTATCAACGTTTAGAATTTTTAAAAAATGTTCTTTCCCTTTGTTTCGGGGACCCTCTGTTGTTATAAGAGACTGAGGTCAGGCGATAGAGTTCTCTTACTCTGTAGAAATAAAAATCTGTGTACTTCCTCTAGCACTGAATAAAAATAGCCATTCTTTATTTTTTTAAAAAAAGCACCGTGCAACTTCTCGGTGCCCACTTCTTTGCCCCTACTTTGCAGACCTCGGCACCCTCAGAAGGGCTGAAGATGGAGGTCAGTGCATGCGGGTCAGGGTGCTGACTGATCACGTCCCAAAGAACCGGTTTGTGGCTAGTACTTCGGTGATTTTTTTTTTTTCCAGGAGAAAGTTTCATGTTTCATCCTGAGAATCAGAAATTAAGAAATATATGTTATGAAGTCATTTTGGCTGATTTAATCTCAACTTCTTATGTGCTCCCGGGCAGAGGGTTCCAGGTTGGGAGGGTCTTGTGGTCTAACTCTGTCCACTCTCATTTGAGCAGCCAAGGTTCCCCACCTGCTTGCACACCCCTGGGTGGGTTCCTCCCTGCCTCTGCTGGGGCCCATGCTGGGGAGCTCCAACTTAGAAGTGCTTCAGATGCGGGGGTCCTGATGCAGCCCCCGCTGTGCACACAGCAGCGGCTGGATGGGACTCTCTATCTCCCCATGTGTACCCTGGGGAGGAACACGTCCACCTCCCATGACTATTGGGCCAATGAAACGGTCCTCGTCCTCCTATAAAGCAGATAGTATAGCACAGGGCAGACACTCAGTAAAAGTTCTCTTTCTCACTCTCTTTTCTATTGCCCTGAAATCTGATCCTTACATCTGGTCCTGGGCTTCCCTGGAGCCCTAGAGGTCAGATCTGGCTCTCCCAGGGCCAGAGGACAAATGTCCTGTCGCCTTGAGCCCTACCTTACTGTCTTACTCCTCGCCCTTCTGATCCTGTGTGGTTAGTGCATGTGGCTTGCTGGTGTGGCCCGCTTGGAGAAGCCCCTCCTCTTTTTGTTCCCCTGCTTCTGAGGCTGTATTTGCCTGTCTTGGGCACTGATTCTCTGCTTCCCCTGAGTGACTTTTCATTGGCTGATACCTGAAGTCCTTCTTAGGGGCCAGGATGAAACCCTGTTTTCTCCACAGTCCTGTATTGCTGCTCTGGGGTTTGGGACCCTGTTATGAGTTAGGATAGCACTGGCTTCTGTTAGAGATATATCCTAAAGTTACAGTGTCAGGACACAGCGATTTGTTTTTTTCTAACAGAAAATCCAACCGGTGTTGGACACGAGGAGCTTTCATTTAGGGACTGATGGACTCTCAGTATTTCCAGTATGTGGTTTCCAGGGTCACGAAGGGCATTGAAATCAGCTGTCAGGAAGCGGGGAGTGAGGATGACAGGCAGGGGGTTATGGATAGACCTGGAGGTGGTATACTTCACTTTGTGCAAATCCCATTGGCTACAACTTGGTCACATGACCCCAGCTGGATGCAGACGAGCCTGGGACATGTCCCTGGCTGGGGATTCACTTCTGGCAACCACTCCATGTGTGGAAGGAGACACGGATGGTTAGTTGACAGCTGTCTCTACTACAGACCGGTTGTGGAAGAGACCAGCAACTCTTTAATGGCATCACTCAGTTTAGCCCCTTGGCTAAGTGGTCAGTGTGTTTTCAGAGAGTCCTTCATTCAGGGTGCCTCCTGCCCAGCACCCTGCTTGCCCAGTGCCGGCCACCTGCACCTGTGCTACTCACACCTGGGTTTCTGTCCAAGTCACTGGACAGTCCACAGTGCAGGGCTGGGGACATGTGCCCTCACACGTTGCCTGGGGCCTTTCATGGTGACTTCAGTACATCATTCTGCACCCTTCGGCATGGCTGGTTATCCAGCCACTTATCCACATTCTTGTCTTGCTCAGTCTCACATTTCTCCCTTTTATCCCCACGGAAATCAAAATGACCTGCTGAAATGCATACGCCCTGCGTCTCATGTGGCTCTCTGTCCTGCTAGCCTGTAGGCTGGGCTGACACAGCCAGTCTCGGGGCACCCACACTGGGCTCCTGGGATTGCTGTTCCCTCTTCTCGGTTTTCCCCAACTGCTTTTAAAAAGTAACATCTAGGCTAAAATCATGCTTGGGATCAATTGTGCATGACCTGAAGGGTTTAGCTTCCCGTTCTCCACAGTTCCTCAAATATCACCACCAAAGCGTTCAGCGCTCTCTTTACAAGCTCTTTCAGTACCAAAATGTGGAATTCACAGGGCCCAGAGATGGGAATTCTGGCCGACCGCACACGGTCTCTCTGAAGATCTTTTTTTTTATCTGTCTCGGGCTCCCTGTGGTCAGATGGTCCCCCTTCCATCCCCGGGATCTTCTTGTTGCTGAGCAGACAGACAAACAATCCCATCTTCTCCATCGATTGCTTGACTTGGTGTCTTTGCCCCTCGCAGCAGATCTACAGTTCCTTCCTCCGTCTGTTTCTTGCTCTAAATTGAGCTTTTTAAAAGGGATTTTTTTGGCTGTCCTTAATAACGGTTTGACTCCCTTAGCCTTTGCCAAAGAGAAGGTCAGTGCAAATCCCAGCCACTTATGTCTAAGATTCCCTGGTAACATGGTCCTTCCTCTTCTCATATTTTATCCGAATCATCAATCAATTACTTGATTCCCTCAACAAATATATATGTATATATGTAAATATGTAGCATGTGTACAGTTACATGTGTGTGCATGTGTGTGAATGTACAAGTCTGTGTGTGCATATGTGTGCATGCACATATGTATGTGTGTATAAGTTGGACAGCCACTATGTTCTTTTCAAATCTCCTGTCTTTGGCGATCACACTGGCTTCGCTGGATGCTGCCCTTTTCTCCCTCACCGGGACCTTTCTGGTTACACAGACAGCAGGGCATGTTTACTTATCTTTTGCTGAGCTGTCTGCTTGCCTAGACTCTCATGCCCTGGAATTCTACCTCTCTTTACTCCAAGTGTTTCGAACCCTGACATCCTAAAATTTAGAATACATGTTGGTTAAGGATGAATTACAAACATTTATTGAGTTTTTAACAAATGTCAGGCAGTATGCTAACTTGTTAAATGGATTTAAGCTTCTTTTTTTTTTTTTTTTTTTTTTTTTTTTGCAGTACACGGGCCTCTCACTGTTGTGGCCTCTCCCGCTGCGGGGCACAGGCCCCAGATGCGCAGGCTCAGCGGCCATGGCTCACGGGCCCAGCCGCTCTGCGGCATGTGGGATCTTCCCGGACCGGGGCACAAACCCGTGTCCCCTGCATCGGCAGGCGGACTCTCAGCCACTGTGCCACCAGGGAAGCCCGGATTTAAGCTTCTTTAAGCAACTTTATGATATGGGGACTGATTTTATTCTCTAGGTATTAGTGGGGATCTGAGGTTCAGTGATGTTAAGTGACTCCTCCAGTGTAGTGCAGGAAGGGCTGGAGCCTGGATTCGAATCCATGTCTGTCTTACTCCAGCTCTGTGCTTGTCTAACCACTGCCCCATCTCCGTGACCCTGTCCTGCTCAGCCTACCCCACCCAGTGAATTGGGAATTTTAAGATGACATCATTGTAGTTGCCCAAGATTCTTGTCTTTTCTGCTTTAACTAGTTCCTCCACATTAGTTAGAACTAAATCTAGAGTAAAAAAAAATAAAATAAAACCCCCTAATTATATTCTCCACAGTCTGGAAAATGAAGTTATCATCAAGATAAGCCAAGATCTTGTCCATGAATAAAGACGACAGTGATAATAATAAGGTCTGAAGCCCGACTGTTTAGCCAGCTAATAGGTCTAATGGATGGGCAGATAGTGAAAGGTCCTATCAATCCCTTCTCCAGCCTGCTGACTGGTTGAACTGGGAGTTCAAATTAAATCACCTATTCCTCCCATCTCTCTGGGTGGCCTGTAGCAAGGCCACCATTTCTGTATTCCCACCTTTAGGCTTATCCATGTAGTCCCCTGCGTGCCTCCACCTGGGACATATGGGAGCCCGTGAAGCAAGGGGTGAGAGACTTCTCCACCTTTTGGACTAGGTCTGTTCCCTGGGGCTGAGAAGACCTGGCCATCGGCGAAGCCCTGCGCCTACCTCGTATCCTATAGATTTCATCCCTGCCCTAACCTTGAGGCTCTGGTCAGTGTGCTGTGTTTGTCCTATTTCCAGCCCTTTGAACTGGTGACCTTGTGGACCACCCTCTTCTTTGAGGGCATCCCTGTGCTTCTCCCATGGCCATCCTCCTCTCTGAGTTGTCTCCGTCGTGCCTGGGGGTCCCAGGGTGCCAGGACGTGGGGCGAGGTGGGCTGGCCTCCAGGAGGACGTGGTCTGCTCACTTCTGTGAGACATGTCAAAGCACAGCCAGGACCTGCTCCAGGGCCTCCAGACAGGGCCGCGCTCCCTCAGACTTCCCCCTGCCCCTCCCACGCAGCAGGTCCCGAACACCCTGCCCCCAAACGGGCCCCTCCTCCTATGTCCCCAGCTTGGTGAACAGCACCCCACCCACCTGTCAGCTGCTGGAAGCCCAGGAGGTAGCCAGCTAGCTCCCCCGCAAACCCCCATGGGGCCTGTCTTTCCACCTCTTCAAGAACTCTTGAATGAATCCCGTAGTCTCCACAGCAAGGCTTTATTTCACATCCTCATGGTTTCCCCTCTTACTCTTGGCCTCTGTCTGGTCTGTCTCTTTGGAGCCTACTCTCTTGTCCAAACCAGTGTTTTCCAAACCCCCAGACATCTGATCCCACCACTTATTCCCAGTCTAGAACAGCTCAGGGGTTTCCCATTGTCCTCCAGAAAAAGGCCTTGGTCTGACGAGAGCCTTTGGGGTCCAGCCCTGGTCTGTCTCTGCAGCCACTTCCCTTCATCCCTACACTCTGGCTTCCGGCTGGCTTGACTCCTCTGATCTCCCAGGGAGTGAATATTCATTCATCTTTCTGGTCTTTGCCTGCTCCACTCCCTCCACCTGGAATAGCGCTTCCCCATATCTTTGCTTGGCTAACTGCTTGCTCACTTTGAAGACTCCTTTGAAACCGTCTTCACTTGGGGTTGAGGGCGATGCCTGGGGTGATCTCTGAGGTACCCATCCATCCATCCACCAGTGTACCCCCCCCATACCTTATCACAGTTATTCTTCTCTCTCCTCTCACATCTAATCACCCAGGAGACACTCCATTTACTTTGTTGAATGAATGAATGAATGAATGTTCCAGAAATCCAAATTCAGCTGTGTAGGGTGTTTCCTCTCTTTTTGGGTCTTTAATATATCACATAACTGTTGCTCCCCATTCTTTTTCTTTCCCTTGGCTAACAACGTACTCCTGCACTTTTCCCTAATTACGTGGTTTCCTCCAAGCCTCCAGATATATCTGTTTTTTGGTAATAGCTTTATTGAGATATAATTCACATACCATACAATTCACCCATGTAAGGTGCATATGTAATTCAATGATTTTCAGTATATTCAGAGTTGTGAACCTTCACCGAAATCAATTTTAGGACACTTTAATCACCCCAGAAAGAAGCCCTGTACTCTTTAGCTATCAACCTCAACTCCCCTTTCCTCCCAACCCTAGGAAACCACAAATCTACTTTCTGTCTCTATAGATTTGCTTCTCTGGGACACCTTTTAGGTGTTCTTAAGGCTCACCTCTGTGCAGGACCCATGCATGCCTTGCTTGACTATTCAGCAAACAGTAGACTTTTATTCTTTCTTTCTTTCCCTTCCTTCCTCCCTCCGCCATTCCTTCCTTCCTTCCTTCTTTCCTTCCTTCCTTCCTTCCTTTCTTCTTTTTTTGGGGGGGGGGTTCTATTCTTGGTCTCCTTAGCAAAGACTATGAAACTCAATGTAATGGCTCTTCATTTTTCCAGGAGTCAGGAAAGAGGGGATGATATCTCTTCTTTGTTATAGGATTAATTACTTTGTTTGTAAAGTGCTGTAAGGTTTGTAGAGTGCAGAATCAAACTATTGTTGGTTTTTAGCTGTTCCAAATTAATGTCACTTTCTCAGGGTTTTTTTCTTAATTTGGTCTACCTCATTAGCAAAATCAAATTTCAGAGGAAGATGTTATAAGCCTTCTTTTATCGTATTGTCAGCCTGGAGAAGGGCTCAAAGAAGTCGAGGGCGTGGAGGATGCAGCTCAGAGCCCAGTAAAGGCATGCTCTCGTTATGGGGTGGCTGGCGACACACTGTTCCATCATGAAAGTGAGAGGAGCTCTCAGTCTACTCCTGGTGTTTGCACTTTCTATACTCACTTATCTGGTTTTGGTCTACTTGACCAAATGCTCCTCAAACATTTTCTGGGTTCAGATAAAGGGCAAGGCCTAAGAGGAAATAAAAGTACTAAACATAAAGAACACGGATCATCTGATCTAGTATTTAAAAATTGCAAACTTAAATAATCAGTTACCATTTTTGGTCTATTGAATCATAACAAATATTAAAAACTAAATCTCCTGGCTGCTGAAAATACAGGGAACCAGGACTTCCAATAATGCTGGTGACTTTCTAAACGGTAGAAATCCCTGTAGAAGACAATTTGTCAATACCTTTCAGGAGTAATAACATGTTAAACCCGTTGACCCAGTAATTCTGCTTCTGAGAACCTATTTTAAGGAATTTATCCAAAATATGAAAAAGCTATATGCATGAAAATGTTCATTATAGCATCATTTAAGATGTCAAAAATTAAAACGGGAATTGAGCTAAATGTATGGCATTGGGGTGTTCCGTGGAACCAGATCTCCCTGATGGACAGTTGTGCGGTCAGTTAAAATGATGGTTTTCAGGACTGTGCACAAGAACAAAAGAAGAGAGCAGAACTGAGTGTGGACCATGAGTGTGACCAGGTGAAAAGACATGCACAGGACAGCCCTGGCAGAGAGATGTGGAAATGATTACTGGGAGGGGCTTTTAGGCACAAAATTGTGGGGCCTTCTTGGTTTCTCTCTCTCTCACACATATATTTTATAATGCATAGCATTCCTCTCATAATAGTAAAAAACATTTAGAAAAACCAACCCTCTGGCACATCTTATGAAGGTCCAACTTACTATTTTGTTCTTAGAGAACCTTACGTGAGGACCAAAGACATGTCAGTAAACCAGCATAATGATCATATTCCCTGGCATTCTGTTGAAAATGACAATTTTTTCCCATTCCCTGAAACAAATCTTGACTAACTTTGATAGTTCAGCAATTAGAACTTTGGCATACAATCTTTCTTCTTCAACTCCTATAATTAGTGGTCTCCAATTATATGAATCAATTTCAATTTCTATAAATCAGATGATTTAGAGAGAAGGCTGTTCAATTTCCTTTTCAACTGTATGGTTTCAGCAGCAATAAAACTCTCAGCTTAAAATATCAGGATGCAACTCGCTCCAGAAATATTACCCAGTGAACTGAGGGCTTCTGCTGGGAGCATGACATCTCACAGGTAGCCGTTTTTGGTCACATCACTTATCTGTCTGCTACTGAGTCCTGTTCGGTTCTTCTTCATGGGATCTGACATCTGATTACAGATTCCTTTCCAGTCTGGGTGAACATCACTCGACCTACCTGGTCTTCTAATAGACAGACCTGGCTTGGTCCCAGATAGGTCTGTAGAATGCTAGCTAGTGTGCACATTGAGTGCCTCCTTTACTTTTAATCTTGGTCTTGACAACGTCAGCGACCTTCAGAGTTTTGCAGAGGCCTGCTCTCTGCAGAGTGATCTGGAAGGTGGCTGGACTCCCCTAAGCCCAGCTTCAGAAAGTGCCCATTACATCCAGCTACTTTGTGGGGCTCTTCTTGAATTAATTCCTGATCACTGGAATTTGGAAATGTTTTCTTTTTCTCCCTTAGTCCTTTCATGATGAGATGTGATCTCTTTCATTCCACACAGGGCAAGTCGTCTTATTAATTTTAAAGATTCAAAAAAGGAAAATCATTTAGCTATTTTTTTCAATCCAAGAGTCTCAGCAGACCCTTTCCAGTGTGGAATCACATAGAGACTTCCACGTGGAGTTCATTCTCCCCCTGTCTGAAAGGAAGAAAGCAGGGGCAGAGGGCGGAGTGGGATGTGCCCACAGAATCAGTGCCGCCGACGTGAGCTCTGGGCTGCAGATGTACAGCCTCCCCTGCTCCCTTCTCCCCTTGGAGGAGGTAAGTGGCCAGGGCTTGTGTTTGCTGCTAATGTGGTTTTTAGCAAGATGTCTCCTTTTTGTTGGAGATTGGCCTCTGGCTTTTTATAGTACCCTTAAATTCAGCTTACGTTGAATTAGTGTGGTTCTTCGCTTTATACATTACTTCCAGTTTCCACAGCATTTGAGTTTCATTAAGTGCCAGGGCTGCTAACTGAGGTTTCTTGACAAATAGATCATGGAAAATCAGGACAATGCGCACTGGCCTCCCCAAGGTATCACCCAGGCCGGCCCCCTTGGAGCAGGGAACCTCAAACGCACAGCTAAATTTCTCTTTCGGAACCTGGGGTTGCTAAAAAATGTAACAGCAAGACTGTCTTCCAAACCTGAAAGAGGACAAGGCCCCTCTCTCATGGGGGGCTCCTTTACCAGAAATATGAAGGAAGTTGCAGCCCTGTGATGTAACATTCTGTAGCCAGAAACAATCAGGTATTGAAGAATAATTTCAAAATATACTCGTAACCTTATGTTAAGAGGAAACATGGGATATGAAACTACATGGAATCTCTATTTTGTTTATTTTAAGTGTATATTAATCATATTTAAATAAATAGGATAGGAAGAACATGTAAAAGTGTTATTCATAGTCAGAGTCAGGTGGTAGAATCAGAAATGATTCTCATTTTCTTTTTTTATACCTTTCCCTATTTTCCAAATTTTCTACAGCAAATATGGCATACTTTTGTGAATAAAACATGGAAGGTTGTTTAAGAGGCTCAAGAAGAAGAGTAAACTCCAACTTGATCTTGACCATAGGCCGCTCCGTCCTCCGGCTCTTTCACAAGCTCTCCAGATCGCAGGCTCTGTGATGGGCCACCTGCCCCCCACCCCACATGCTTCTCTTGAGGTCTTCTCTCCTATATACACACCTAGAATGTGTTTTAACCGGGTCAGAAGGTTTGTAAGGATCTTACTTGCCTCAAGTGAATGTGAGCCAGCAAGAAAAAACCTGATTATGGGAGGATAAAAACCACTGCTGACAATTTTACTTTTTAACCAAGCTGACCGCTTCTTAGACCAGCACATAGTGTTTCTTGTTGCTGAATGATCACTATCTTTTTGTTCATCATTTTTTGATAAGCTGTGGAATGGTGTGACTAGAGAGAAGATCCTATTAAGCAAGTTTTCTTAAAACAGGGCGAAAGAGCCATAAATATTCAAAATTAGCATTTTACTGTATACAGACCCTTTCGTCTCTGGGAGGGGTTCTGTATCATTGTGTAGATCTCCGTTTTACAGATGAGAAAATGGTGCTCACACCCTCGTCACTGTGGGCTCCCTTTTCCACGTAGATGACTCTGAACACGGAGATGAAGAAGCTTCTGCGCTGGCCAGCCGTGGGCATTTCCTTCCCCCTCCCACGTGATCTTCCTGTAAGCAGGAATAAGGCACCATTGTTACTCAAAGGCCACTCGCTCCTAAGTATGTCCTAAGGACCCCAAGTCTATGTGTGTTTTGCTGTGGTACAATACTGGGAAATGTCAAGTATTCGGGATTGCCCACTGAAGAGTTTTTATTTTGGTATAAGAAAAGGACTTTTAAATTTTAAAGTGAAAAATTTGGATTTGGAAGAAACAATGTAAAAGTTGGTAATAATGAAGACTTTGTTTGCTAGGCGCTCCAGCCCAGTGACTAAGGGCCCAGCTGTTCTTGGAGCAGAGCTGTGGTCGGCGCGTTAGCAGGGAACAGAAGTGAGAGGGCGCTGGAGACCAGGGGGTGGGTTGCAGGGGACCAGGTAAATATGCAACATCCGACCAGAAGGGTGTTTAACTATGGCTTGAATGTCTACCAGGGCGTTTCAGAGAACCTCAGGAGATGTGGCTTCAAGGTGACCACGCTTATCTTCCTGAGAGTAAATGGTCAGTCGTGTCCTGACTCAGGAGGCAGAGTATTTTGGATAATTACCTCTCCATAATAATTTTCCTCGCCATAGACTCCTTTAAATATCATCTAAGAGGAGCACCTTTCAGAAAGACTAGCACTCTGGGGGTATTGTTCCTTCAATGGCACAAGGTGTGCAGAATAAGCCAGGAGGCCTCCGATCTCCTGTTTAGCAAATTTTTCTGGGTTAAGACTGTTCTTCCAAGTTTGCTTTCCTGGGGCTTGTGGGCTTCTGCTGCAAATGGCACTGTAGTGTTTGGGAGGGGGGCTGGGTGGGGAGCTCCAGAGCCCCTCTCCCGTTATCAGGTCGATACACATACCTGGTAATACAATGCCAATCCGTAGCTAAAAATAGCATCCCTTTGTTGTGATCTCCCAGAACAAAGGGAAGGGATGCACAGATCAGACCCACTTCATCTGTGCCTCCTGCCCTCTCCTTCCCAGCATTCCTAAGTCAGTTTGTCTTCTCTCTCAAATGGATTTTTCATTTAAAAACGGGGGAGAAGGGAAACTGGATACTGTTGAGGCCTATGTAGTTACAAGAATTCTCTTGAAATAATAGGTGCTGGAAATCTCAGTGTCAGCATTGCGTGTCCCCCAGACTGCACTGAACAGGAACGCACTACAGTGTCCAAGTGTAGGGGCCTCCTCTCCCAGGTCTGTTGCGGGAGTCCAGCATTTTTTTTAAGATGAGTGTTCTTCAGAGATACACAAGACGTTATGCTTTTAAAAATCCCTTAGCCCTAGTTCAACTTTATATTCCTTGATCAGTCTTGGGTTTTCATTCTGACTTTTGCTACCGTTTATTGCCCTGGATTAAGCCCCGGAACACAAGGTTTCATTTCTTTGTCTGGCTCTACTTCCCTTCGCCTTGCCCACTAACTGGCTAGATGTACAGAGGGGCGGGCACAGAGTATTGGTTGTATTTTGGGTGACGGTAGGGGTGGCAAGTTGGATCATGGAGGGACATAGAGTATTAATTAGACAGAAAGTGCTGTCTGTGCCTTATCTGCATAAAGAAAGATAAAGCCCATGTAAATAATATGTGTGTTTCCCATAATGAATGTACCCTTTCTCTCCATTTCTGTATAGTATTAGAAATTGCGTTTTTATTATAGGAGACATTGGAGGCATGCCAACAAGTTTTTCTTTTAACTTGATATTTTGGGCTCTGATCTTTGTTAGAATTACAATGGCCGGGATCTCGTACAGTCAGAGGTCATTTCTATAGCTCCTTCCCCTTCCCATCATTTCTGGGGAATGTTTGTTTTCAAAACAAAGAATTGGGTTAAAGCTTAGGTATCATATATCAGAACATATTTCAAGCCGAAATTAAGAACACTCAAACCTTCCTTTTAAAGGTCAGATATTATTTATTATTATTATAAAAATGATCTGTGATTTATGAATTTAACTTCTCATAAACCTTCTTTGTAACAGAATATGCAGTCAGAGGCTTAACATTACATTGTTTTCTTTTGACAACGTATCCACGAGACCACTGCAGCTGTTCCTTTACTCACAATAGCAGATTAATTAACACAATCATATGCTGTTGGCTCTTACTCAATGAGTGGGTCTGCAGCGGGATAGATAGGTAAATCCTTTAAATGCGGTGGAGATAAAGCATATACTATGGTAGTTTCGTTAACTAGCCAGTTTTGCTTCTGACTAGCCAGCCCTGTCAGGACTGGTTCACGGACCACAGACGCGGTGAGCTTGAATTTCAGAGTCAGCCACACCTATTTCAGCGCCATAATGCCCAACATTTGCAAGGCACAAATATGTAAAAGCAGAAGACCTCTCAGAAATCAGCAGCTTTGGTTAAAATAGCAGTCAGTCTGCCGCCAGCTTTTTGAGTCTGCAGTATTTTTTTAAAGTTCAATCATTGCTTTCCTTAAATATCTCCCTTGCTATTACTCACTTTTTTCTTTTTTCTTTTTTTTAATTTTTTTTTTTTTTTTTTTTTTTGCCCATCCCTCAGTGCAAATAGTTCTGGGCAGCCGTCACGACTTTGGTTTCTAAGTACCAGAAGATTTTTCTCTTCTGTATATGTACTAATGAAAATGTGTGTAACTAAACCTCCCCTCCCTGCCCAGTTACCAGCCATGAGTAAGTATTTATTGGCAACTTTAGCTGACATTTTAGTCAACGTCAGACCTTTGTTAGAGAAAATGTAAGGTTTTGCTTTAGAAACAGGCATGCCCACGTTAAGAACGAGGTAACCAGGCAGTGGGCTTAACAGAATTTCCTTCAGACTTTTCTCTAATGTCTATTACATATGCAACACTAATTTACTTTTTGTTGTTTTACTTAGCACAGAAATTGAAAATGTGACAAACTTTGCTGGATTAAAAGTCCCATTTTTTTTAGAGACATAAACCAAGAGAAACAAGAAAAACAAATCCATAATTTGGGACCTTTTAGAGCATCCAGGTGGTAGAAATTCAAACTGTCACATCACTGGCTACATTTGCGGTAGGACTGAGTTATTTGAAAGCACCCCTGTCCTTCAGAAATAGATCAGAGTTTGGCCATGTTTGGTCATAGAAGTCCTGGATGCTTTGGGAAGAGCAATGCATTATGGTGGTGAAGTCTCTGAAAGTACTCTTAGTGGTCGTTCCCCAGCACCAGGTCCTGGCTGAGCAGTCCCCCCTCCAGGCTCCATGAAATTCCGGATGCTGTGCATCAGGCAGAAGTGATGTGCTAAGCATCTCTGTTATTGGATGAGCTCAGGTTTCCTGTGATTCTCCTCATACCTGGGGAGTTCGCAGCTCTTCCCAGACCCACAGAGGGAACTGCACAGAACGAAGGCATCAGAGTTGCTCTGACTACCTCCTCATCCTCACTCTTTCTCCCTATTTAGCTTTGTTGCTAAAATAAAAAACTCTTAAAAAAAAAAAAGGTCTGGTACACTTGGATAATTAGTTGTATATGGAAGCATTGTTTAGAAAAATCTGAATATTTGATTCTGAATTGAGGACAGAATTGGCTTGGAAATCTGCACAGACAGAGGGCAGACAGAGAAGCAGGGACGACTGGTAGAGCCCTGGGAGGAGCAGTTATGACTGTACCATTAAAGCTAAATGTCAGTGTCCCAACAAATGCACAGTTTGTACCATGGGGCAGCTGTTGTCCCCGGGCGCACTGGACTCCTTGCAAAGTCACAGGCCTCTTTCTCTGCCTTGAAGTTTCATGTGGTGCTTTCTAGTTTTCAAGTTGTATTTTGAAGGCTTCTGGGCAAGACTGGAATGCATCTGCTGTCTGGAGAGTGTGGCAATTGACCTGGTGGCTTCTAAGGTGCAGGCAGTGGTGATGCTTCTGACTCATCCCATGCAGACTCTGGGCTCAGTGTCTAGGAGTAGGATGGCTCCAACTGCCTCTCCATCCTTTCTTCCTTCCATCCTTCCATCTAACCCACAGCACAAGAGCAGGCGTAGCCCAAAGGAAGTCCTAGAGCCTTTTTAAGGATCTTCTTTCAGAGCTCAAAGAGACCCCTTCAACAATACCCCGCCAAACATGTGGGAATGGGTTTTATGGATGTTTCCTGTGATCACACATTATGGCGAAAAACTGTTCAGCAGGTGAGATTGTGAGTTAGGTCAAAATCCAGAAGACGTTGGTCCTGACTCAGGTTTTTTTTTTTTTTTTTGGTAGTATTTGGGGCACTGGTTAAACTATGAAAATTCTTTGTACTTCCTGTGTTACTTAATTGAGCTTACTCTTTGCCATGCTTCCTCATAGAAGGAGGTAAGAATCAAGTGAGATCTCGGCTATATCGTGTAGGTAATGTTGTGTGAGATGCAGAGTGAAGACTTTCTGGCAGTTCAAAGAAGGTAACGAGCTCCAGGAAGAGGAGGAAGTTTTGTCTGCTTGCTGCGTTCCCTATGGTACTTAGCATTCAGTAACGTTTGTTGGATAAATGAATGAGCAGACAGTGGTAGGATCCTGTGCTGTACTAGGAAATGAGGATGGGGAAGGGGTCTGGAAGGAAACTAAGCTAGTCTCTGAAGAAACAAATAGGTGCACTGATGTATCCAGTGGAGAGAGAGGCAGTTGTTTATAAAATCATAGAATCATGATGGGGAGATGAAATGCAAATACCTTCCTCCACAGGTGGGGCAGAAGGGACCTGCCCGAGGTTGCAGAGCCAAGAGGAAGTTGGGACCAGCTTCCTGACTCCGTCTCAGACCAGGGTGCTTTTCATGGGGGGGCCTCTGATCGACTAAAATCCTCTTGGCTCCAAGGGTCCAGTCAGGGTGGGAGGCAGTTCACTGTTGAGGCAGTGGGTGGGGTCATAGTAAGGAAGGAAGTGTGTGTGCTCATGGAAGCAAGACATGAAGCAGAAGAAGTTACAGCCAGAGACTCCCATTGAGGTGGGGCACAAGGGGGGCCCACCTGTGTCGGTGATGGTTTCAGCAATGGGTAGTGAGCCTTATCTTTGGAAGGGAAGACAAAAGCATCAGGAATTGCAGTAATAATTTTGTTATTATTGACTGACCACAGCTTCCTTAATGATGCAAGATACTGTCAGCGCCTGGCACATAGTAGGGACTCAATAAACATTTGGTGGATGAACTTATGGAGGGCAGGAATGTGCACTTTCCTGAGGCTTCTTGGGATCTAGTTTCCAGGGGTAGGGAGAACCTGGGGCTTGGATCACCTTTCCTGCAGTTTCTCCTGTTCCTTGCCCCATACTCTGCACCCATGTGAAGGGCACTGGGCCATCCTGGGAATATCTTAGCCCCTTTACACCCTCTGTTCCCCCTCTCTCTCGAATGTCCTCTGCCTTCCTGACTTGTTAAACTTCTACCCATCTTCTAAGGCTCAGCTGGATTGCCACCTCTTCCGTGAAGCTCTCCCTCATTGCCCCATTCCCCACCAGCCTACACGTCATTCCTAGGAATGCCCATGGTTCTTCACAAACATCTCTTTAGGCTCTTAGTGTTTCCTCCTTGAGGTGGGGAAGGGGGACGTCTAATGGTCCATATACTGGGCAATAAGCTGCGGTTTGATTAATACCAGCACAGGGAGCTGCACAGAATGGATGTGAGTGAAGCATTCGTTGACTGAATGAACAAAGCCCTCACTGCATTGCTCTGGGAACTGCAGGTGTGGGGAAAGCAGCAGGGGCAGTTAGGGGGTCGTAAACAACATTTGGGAGTCAAAAGAGTAGAGATGGGAGCTCAGAGGACACAGTTCTGGGCCCTCTGAATGTGCTAGGCGCTCAAGGTCTCTGTGGAGACCCGTGGCAGAGACTGTCCCAGGCTGGCCCCAGAGCAGGTGCCTTCCTTATGGGTGTGCCAGACCACCATGGGAGTGGGGAGCTGTCCTGCCATTATTCTGCGTAACATGATGCTGGTGGGGCCTCCTTCCATATTAGGGTGTGGGTGAGTGTGTTCTGCCCCAAAAGGCACAGCCTCAGCCCCAGAGCAATGAGCCAGGGGCCCTCTGGGGGGAACTCGGCTCAGAGGCTTAAATGCCCTTTCTAAGGCGGGGGATTATTGGTCAAATAGGTAGACATAGTGGCAATCCTCCCCCTCCCATCTCTCTCCTTAAATGCCAGGGAAGGAGCGTCTGCAGGTGCTGATGCACAGGCACTGAGAGACACTGGCAGCCCCCATGCCCATCGGCTGTGGATGTGCCCCCGGGTGTGTGTATTTAAGAGGCACCATGAATGGCTTGAGTCATCGATGATGCTCTTGAATGGCAAATTGGTCAGAGTTCCACAATGGTAATGATCACTCTGCCGGTGACCTTTCTAGTACATTTACATTTTATCACAACATGCATAAGCCACCCATAGGCTTCCCATTGGCTGGGTCATTCCTTATGCACAATAACCCAGCAGGCAGGGGACGCATCCCGCATGGATGAGAGAGGGGCAGCTTCTGACACATCTCGCTCTATTGTCACATGGTAATCTTTATCACCAAAGGAGACTTTTGAATTAAGCCCACGTTTTTTTCCTTTTTTAAAAAATGTGAAGGCACTCAAATGTGACTTTGCATCCCTCATTTTCACAGAGCCATAGATGAAGCCCTGGGCTCAGTGCCCTCCTGCCCTGTGCCTTGTGTGGGGCTTGATTTGGGTGGCCTGAAACAGGAAAGCAAGAGGGTGCTCCGGGACAGGCCACAGGACGCTGAGTTAGGCGGGGCCGTTGTATTTTAAGAGACTGCTTTCCAAAAGGAAGCCACTTCAGTGCTGCGTGTGTGTGTGTGTGTGTGTGTGTGTGTGTGTGTGTGTGTGTGTGCATTTCCATGTTTGTCATGCAGAAACTCGACACAGGAGATCTAAGCAGGGGTCAGAGTCCATGGACACCCCCAGAAGCCTCACTTACTGAATTTTCAGCTGTGTCCCCATCAGCTGTATGTAGTCCATTTGTTGTGTGCCCCCGTTTCTCATTTCCTTGTGCATTTTGAATGACAGAAGAAATTGCATTCCTCTTCGGCTTATAGGAAAACATTAACTGCTGAGGAGAAAGATGAAAGCATAAGAAATAGGAGGGTGAGTGGCTGCCACGTCCCGTGGTCTGGGTCCTTTGGATGAGGTGGGTGCTGGGCTCCCATGTCACAGAGGGAGGTTCAGAGTGGTCAGGTCCCACAGTTAGACCCCCAGGTCCGCTGCTGCCGGCTGCGGGGCACTCTGCTTGCTGGGCGTGCGAGCGGAGAGCCGGCCACTCGGGTTCCAGCCTGCTCCATCCTGTTCAGCTGAGTCGTCATTGCTGCTTTCATTGGCGCCTTTAGGTTACAGTGCCAAGAATAAAAATAAGCCTGGCTATTTTCACTCATATTTGGTACTTCTTTTTTCTTCTTCTTCTTTTTTTTCTTGAATGCTGTTGAAACAGAATTCTAATTTTTACTTAAAATGTGTAATCTTAATAAATTGCTACATTATTGCATGTTGCTTGATGTATTTAAAGACCACCTCTTTTCCCAGAAGAGCTCATCTCCAATTATATAATCACAATCAATAGAAAAACATGTTTCTATATACAGTATCTGTGCATTTTTTGAGGGCCTGTCTGTTCATATAAAAGACACATAGCTCTGTGTAAGTACGTGTATATATGTGTGGACTGCTAGAAAGTCACAGTGTTTTAATAAGATGGCTTTATATCTTGTCTTCACACATCCAGATCTTAGACTTTACATCAAACTTACTTACACATGATGTGCCTTACACATTTTTAAAGTTTCGTGTGATTATCTTAATTTTGCAAAGCAGTCATTTGACTTCTCCAGATATTTGTCCTCTGTTAGCTCTCCTTCACTTCAAGCCTGAGAGGACAAAGGTCTGTGAAGACTCAAATTCTTCTTGGCCTTGGATAACGCACACCCAGCAAGAGCTTGGTGGAGGTCTGTGCCCAGGAGCTGCAGTGGGCAGGAATGAAGGAAGGGTGGTGGGCAGAGTGAAGATGAGGTGAAGCATCCCTCCTGTGGCTGACCACAGATGTACCCATGGGTCCAAGGGTGCAGACCCCCTCACTGTGGGTCTTCAGAATCCAATGCCAAGGTGGGATTCCTTCTGGAAGTACTCCCAAGCCCACCTTTTGGGGCCAGCTGATTGTACCCAAGCAACTAATGTCATGGACCAAATGTTTGGGTCCTCTCAGGTTTCATATGTTGCAGTCTAATCTCCAGTATGATGGTATTTGGAGGTGGGGCCTTTGGGAGGTAATTAGGTTGTGAGGGTGGCATCCTCATGAATGGGATTAGTGCCCTTTTAAGAAGCCAGAAAGCTAGTTTTCTCCTTTTCCACCACTTGAAGATACAAGAAGGCAGCCCTCTGCAAGCCAAGAAGTAGGCTCTCACCAGAACCTGACTGTGCTGGCACCCTGATCTTGGACTTCCAGGCTTCAGAACTGTGAGAAATAAATTTCTGTTGCTGATAAGCCACCCAGTTTATGGTATTTTGTTACCATATGGTATGGTATTTTGTTATAGCAGCCTCAGCTAAGACAACTCTACAGAGTTCCATAGATTATTTAAGATCATTTCCCTTGGTATAGATGTTTTCTTGGGGTGAACTCAAATTCCAGTTAATATAACAGCCTCAGGAAAGGCTGCTCCTTGTAGGCCTGGTAATGGCTCTAACGACACAAGTCTTCCCCTGCTCTGAGAATCTCAGCAAGATACAGAAACAGTGGGATGGGTCTCAGAGGGATGGCACGGGCCTTGGATTCTGATCCCAGCAGTGCCACCACCTTACTGTGGGCCTTTCTCACTCAGACCCTTGGTTTTTCCACCTGCACAATGGGAGTGTTCCCAGCTGTGCTCTGAGCTCCCCTGGCTTTGAACTTTAGTGCCCCTCCTCTTGGTGCTTTGGGCTCTACTCAGGATGTGTCACCAAAGGTTCAGCCTTTCGCCCTGGGTTACGTCTCAGATGCAAGAAGTGGGTATTAGGGGCAGATTATTTACTTTATGAAAAGTTTCCCACCCTCCCTCATACCTTACTCAAGGGATTATCCATTGACTACTAATAACAACAACAGCCACTATTCATATTTTCTGAAAGCTTAATACGTGCCGGATACCGTGCCAAGCCCTATGGGTGTTTTGTCTCATGTGCTCCACAAAGCTTCCCTAAGTGGTAAGTATCACTGTTGTCACTCCCAGTTCATGGGAAAGGAAGCTGAGGCTTCAAGAAGTTAAAAGTTAAAAGCTAATGGCAGCCAGTTGCTTCAACCTGGGATTATCTGACATCAGGCTCTTAACCGGTGCGTACACTGCACAGAGCTTCATAGTGTTTGCTCCTGGGTCCCTCCTTCCTGTCTTTGCTGGCACTGTGGGTTGCATTTCACTTTTCTATGTGTTGGTTTACCCTGTCATACTTAAACCCTTCTCATGAACCTGGACCCTGTCTCCTCTATCCTCTGAGAAATCAGGAGCTCATTTTATAAAAGTAAAGTGTTTGAAGAGCCTACTTCTTGAGGACCAGTCAATACTGAGGATAACGTATCCCTAAAACAGTTGTGTAAGTCAGTGGGAAAATAAAATTTGATTCACAATAATTCTGTGTCTTGCGCAGACCTTCTGAGGATCCCCCCCAGTGGCATTTTATTTGGTTTCAGATCCTTCAGGGAAGTCATTTGTGCACTGGGATCACAGAGGTGTGGGTCCAGAGGAGATACCTTGAGACTGCTGAGGGCTTTAGGGAAAGTGAAGTCTAGAAGGGTTGAATTTATTCAGTAACTAGACAATAATATTTCAGCTCCAGTTGACATCTCCAGATCTTTGCTTGAAGGACCCACCTGGCCAAATGCCTTGGGTGTTATATACGCTGCAGGGAGAAGAGAGCCACTTCCCTTGAGCCATACGCAGGTGAAGGTTGGCTAGTTTCAGTGGGAGGCTAAATGAGAAGAGGCTGCAAGTTAAATTCCAACACAGTGAGCCAGCTCCTGGTGGCGGGTGGGTCTGCATCCTCTGGACAAGGGCGGGGCCGGTGCGAATGCAGGTGGGAAGCGTTTTCTTTAGCTAGCACCAGGGAGAGTGGAGTAGATACCCTTAAACTTGGGGTAAGGATGGTCAAGGGTTGAGGTCCCCCATGGGAGATGGTGCGTGGTAAGAGAGATCAAACTGTGAACAGCCAGGCCAAGTCCACCGAAGGGGGAGACAACCTTCTCTGGAGAGCAGCCAGGAGGTCTCATGGGAGAGATTCTTCGTCACATCATAGCTGACAAGGACCCAGGTCTTCTCAAGATATTTTATGTTGGGCTTCCCTGGTGGCGCAGTGGTTGAGAGTCCGCCTGCCGATGCAGGGGACACGGGTTTGTGCCCCGGTCCGGGAGGATCCCACATGCCACAAAGCGGCTGGGCCCGTGAGCCATGGCCGCTGAGCCTGTGCTCCACGACGGGAGAGGCCACAACAGTCAGAGACCCGCGTACCGAAAAAAAAAAAAAGATATTTTATGTTCTTAGGAGAAAGGACAGGATGTGAAATGTACCTATGGCGGCTAAAGCAGACGGAGAGGGTGTAGGCTGAACAGCAGAATTCTGTATCTATGGGTATCATGCAGCAAAGGAGTAAGAGGCATTGGTGTAAAATCCCTGGGGTGAGTGAATGAGTTTAGGGACGTGGAACACTCTTCTTCTTCTTCTTTTTTTTTTTTTTATTAGACTTCTAACTCACTCTTTAGGCCAGGAAGAAAATGTCAGTATTTTTATAATTGTGGAGGAGGGGACACCCTTGCTAATCATAACATCAGAGCCAGAAACTCTAAGAGTAAAGGTTGGCGGATTTTACCACTTCTTCATTGAGCATAGTACTGGCAAAGTATAGTACTCAATAAATATTAGTTGAATGAATTTAACTGCATAAAAATTAAATACTTCTAAGCAGTGTGCATGCCCACGCATGCATGGGCACGCACAGACACACATACACAAATATCTCTCAGACCATAACATGCAAAAGATGACATGTGAAAAAATATTTGCTACATATGTGATAGACAAAGGGTTAATATTCCTGGTACAAACCAAAAGCTCTTGCAGATCAATATGGAAAAGACAAATCCTCCAATAGAAAAGTGGTCAAAGGACATGAGCAGGCAATTCAGAGAAGAAGAAATACAAATGGTCAATAATCAAAGAACAGTAAAGGAAATCTTTGCAGCCATTAAATACGTGAGGCTGACCTGTATTTACTGACTTGGAAAGATGCCCACGACATATTGTTGAATGAAAAGTGGGCTACAAAACAGCAGGTAGACTATGATTCCATTTATGGAAAATTATGAGAGTATCTTCATCCACATCCTTTGTGCAAATAATAGAAATGTTTTCAAAGTTGCTTTAGCAAAAAAGGAGAATTTGAGGAATACAGGTGCCCCTCATCACCCCTTTGCCAGGTCGGCGGAGCATGGCCTCACCATGTATGGACTGGGGTCAGGCACCTGTGGGCGTCAGTGGGCAGAGAGATGGCCACTTTCCCATCCTCCACTCCCTGGGCCAAAGGATCCCATACCTCTCGTCTCCCTGTTTTTTGGCTTCTCTTTCTTTCTCTGCAGGCCAACTGGGCAGTGAGATTGAGAATAATTTGTATTAATGTAAAAATATATTTCTGTGTCAGGATTTTTTTTTTTTGGTAATGAACACATATTATTTTTAAATTTAGGAAAAAGCCTATTTTTTAATTTTTAAAGCTAAAAGAAAATCCAGTTAGGAAATTTGACTGATAAGGATATTCTTTAATATTAATTTAATATTCTTTGTGTAGAGGGAGTTCCTACAAATCAATAACGAAGATAATACCCCAACCAAAGGAAAAAAATGCCCACCTAAGAGCCCAGACTCAGTGTTTACTATGTGTCAGGAAGTGAACAAAACATTCTACAAGCATTGCCTTTCCACAGCTTTATAAGGTAGATACTGTCTCTTCCCTCCTTTCCTCTTTTCTTCCAGCGAATATTCACTGAATATCTGAGTTCTGGCAGTTGTGTTCTAGGCTCCACAGTTACAGATGCTGCCTTCACAGAGATTACATCTCTATTGTTATTTCCACTTTGCCGCTGAGGCTGAGACTTAAAGAAGTCCTAACCAGTGGTCCGTTTCTAACGAGGATGTTACAGAATCCTCAAAGTAGGAGACTGCAGGTCCCAGAAGAAGAAAACAAATGGCCAATAAATGTATGAAAATATTTTAACCTGATTAGCAATCAAAGAAAACAGTTAAAAATAGTTTTCGATTATATATTTAGGCATTTGCTCCTCAGACTGTCAAAAATTTATGAGACTGGTAACAATGAGTATTTGCTGTAGGGTTGGGAGAAATCACTCTCTAGTCTGCCAGTAGGTGTTTATATTTACACAAAGTTTCTAGAGAGTAATTAGGCAAACATGTCAAAGCCCCCCAAATAAATGTCTATTCATTGTCTTAGTAATTCTTCTTTTATGAAATTACTAATATGTATCAGCAAAGATTAAGCTATCTATCTATCTATCCATCTTATCTCAGATATCAGGTAATCAAAGATGTTTGACCAAGTATATTTATTGCAGCTCAGTTTATAATGGTCAAATTTTGGAAACAATTTAAATGCACTTCAAAAAGGAATTGACTAAGGAAACTATGATTCTCTTACTATGGAATCCTGTGCAGTTGTTGAAAATGATAGCATAGGTTTGTATTTTTGACTTGCAAAGATATTTATAATATGTTATGAAGTGACAAAAGCAGATTACAAAGCCAACTTGTATAATATGATCTTCTGTGGGATTTTTTTTTTTGGTAAAAATGAAAATATATTTAAATATGCATTTTTTCGTACAAAATTCTGAAAGGATATAAAACAAAACATTAAGAATGATTGTCTCAGGGTCTAGCACTAAGACTGACATTTTCCTTCCTTACATATATCTTTGGTTTATAACCTTTTGCAATGATCGTGTATTAGTTTTATGGTCGGGTAAAACCAAAGCCAAACAAGGAAGCTACTCCTGTTGTAGGTAAAGGGACCGGAACAAAGCCCGGTGGTTGATAATCCTTGGCCAGCCCTGAGGGCCAGCCCCAAGGGAAGGGCCCACCTCTGCCGCTTTGGTCGGTGGGACTGGGCCCTGCCCCTCCCCTACCTCAGACCAGACGCCTTACAAGGCAGGTCTCTCTCCAGTGGGAACCTCCCCTCACATCAGCACAACTGGGCGCAGAGAACTCTGCTAGAGAACCAAACATGAACGTGAACCTGGGGGAGGCGGCCGCGGTGAAGAGTTTGTTGCCTGTGGCCCTGCTACTTAAGTAGTCTCAGAGGTGTTTTTTCAAGAATCAGGATCAAAAGAGACACTCATCATTTGAAGGGAACTAGAGAGGCAACTTCCGGGACATCAAGGCATCAAGCAGGGGAGGGGAAGCGATCTCACTGGCGTGGGAGGGCACAGCTCCTCGGCCAGGCTTCTCTTCCGCTTACGGAGAGCAAACAAGGTAAATATAACACAGTATCTTACAAAACATAAGCATAAAACAAAGTGAAATAATGAACGGAAAGCAAATTGACAAATAAAAATAGATGAAAAAATTGAGAACAATTTAAAAGTTGAAATAGGGAAAGTTGAAAAAGATACTATGAAAAATAACAGGATTTAAAATAACTAGTTAGTAAGACGATAGACATTTTTAAAAACAAAATACCCAATAAAGAGGGCCAGAATCTAGAGATTTAAAAGAGGTAAAACTTGACAGAGCTCAAGCTTTAAAGTGTAAAGAACGGTGACAAAGGATTTAAGCAAACATATTTAAAAGGTACTACAAAGAGAAATAAAAGAAAGAGGAAGTTTGAAAGATTAATAGAGAATAAGACAAAGGAGAAACCATCTAAACACCTTAAGTCAGAGGAAGGTAAAATTATACCAAATATGAATACTTAAGGCTAAAGTGTTATGACTATTTTTACCCAGTAGGTGAAAATAACAAGAGAAAAACAGGCAGTAGCCCACGTGTTTAAAGGGATTGTCTGCTGTATGATCCAGAATAGCTTGCTTTTCCCCTTTGTAGATATTATCACTGCCCCATTTAGCTATCTGGGTAATTTTTGAACGTCTTTATTCATCCATGAGACTGCAAGCTCCACGAGGGCAGGAGCTCTGTCTGTTTTGCTTTCCAGCACCTTCTCAGCCCCTGGAGGGTGAGAAATGGTACATCCTGATTAGATGAGTGAAAGGGTGAAGCCTCTCCCATAGCTTGTCCTCGGGGAAGAGGGCCTACAGCACTGCACCCCAACCTTCTGGACAGGGAAGTGCCCAGCAAAGGGACCGGCCTTCAGCTCCACCTGCAAACTGAACCCTCCCAGGGCTATAGACCTAGACAAGCCCCAGGTGACTGCTGGCCCCAGAGCCCTTTGCTTGCCGTTCACTGACCACCCAGGGAAGTCAAGGGTGTTAGGTATGGCCCCCAGCCTCCAGAAGCTTGTGGTGAGAAGGTGCACCACACAGAAAGCCACGCTCTGGGCATGGAGTGGCACCCTCGGACTGCAATTGCAGACCCCCGGGTGGCCTGGGAAGCTTCTGGAAGGGAGGCCCATCACAGCTGTGGCTGTGAGGATGGGTACCGGGGCCTTTCTTTCCATCACTCTTCTTACCGTCCATGTCTGAGAGTCCAGCAGCCTGGGGTGTGACTGGGAGCTGGTAGAAGCACTGGGGCCCCATTCTGCTTGAAGGAAAACTGAGTTCCACGTTAAGTTTGCCCAAGGAAGCTTCATTAGGTATGCCATAGCATGGTGGTAAACCATGGGCATGAGGCTGCTCTGATTTAATTATACAGGACGTGAGGCTGTGTGAGTCTTTGCAGCCCACAGGAAGGACTAGAGGTGGCTGAGGCAGGCCAGGAGTAGAAGAGAGCACTGGCTCGATGTGGGAGTGGTGTGTGAAAAGCAGTGTCCCCCCCCTGGCTTCGAAAGGATAAAACGCCCTCGCTGAAAGAGAGAGGGGAGGCTGGCTCGAAGAATCAGCTCCTATCAATCCATTTTTAATACTTTATCGTAACATTCAGCAAACAAGAAAATAATTGTGCCCTTCCTCAGTGACTGAATTTGTGGGTGTGGGGCTGTGTGCTGTGATCTTTAATGACTGGATTACAGTGCCTTCCCGAGTAACTGGACCCAGAAGGGCAAAACCTGCCAGATGAGTTGCTGATCTGAAGTCCGACCCCTATTAAAGGCTTGGTTGGGGGCAGAAGCAGAAATTGGTAGAAACTGTTGAATAGTGAATTTCCTCCTTCTTTTTGTCACTGATGAAATTGCGTTTTCCTGTGGTGGGTGGTGCATGGCAGAACCTCAGAGCCTGATGTATCAAGGTGAGTGGGCTCTGTGAACAAATGATTTCATTCTGTTTAAAGGCATTATCGCTATATCTGACAGGACAATGATGTGGGGGGAGATTAGAAGTGGAAGTTTATAAAACAGAAGTGTCCATTGGCAGTCTGCATCCATATCGCTGAAACTTCAGCAAACCTTTTTTTAAAAATAGAAATTTTGCCCACATATACACTAATAAAAATAAATCTGTTTCCGATTACTAACTATGCAGCCAGGTGCTTGTTTGTTATGAGAAAGGCATGTTCATTAATTTTCAGCTATGAAAAGTGCACTGTGCCATAAACATACAATTCAAAATGTTCTGCTGATAAATGAATACACAGATTGTTAATGTGCCCGAGAGGGACACTGGGCATAAAGCACATGCCAAACAGGAACACCCAGGTGATGGGCTGGCACTTGCAGACCTGGCCTGAAAGCAGCCACCTCCCCGGCCTCTGACAGCTCTGTGCTACCTTCCTCGCAGCTCAAAGGCAGCCCCTTTTCGTGAGGCTTCCACTTGCCTTGTTTTCCCGTTATGATGTCAGATCCCGTAGCAAGAGCTTTGGGAGGGAAGGTCAGGTGGCGATGAGTTGC
>NC_137166.1:39736391-39891391 GCF_951394435.1 Stenella coeruleoalba
CAGCTCATCTGCACAAGGCCCATCTGTAGATCACTTCCCACGCTGCTTAATGGGTGTTGATTTCATTCTCCAGAAAGTTTCTCAACCATTTCAGCTGCCAGGCCATCCTCTTTAGCAGAGGGCTGGGCAGAGTCTGTTCCCTTCGACGCAGCAGCTGTAAACTTCAGCCCGGGATGTGGCCTCAGGAGGCTGAGTCTGTCTCTCTCTGATCCTACTCCTTAGACCCCCAGCTCCTTTTCCTCAGATTTCTCTCTGTCACTTCTGTGGGTTGCTGGTGCCGTGCAAACAGGCCAGCCCACTCAGAGAGGAATCTTGAGGCCCCCAGCTCCGGAGCAAATTCCATAATCAACTAGACTGAGTGATGTGTTTAGGAGGCCGAGGCTGATACAAACTGTAATTCACTTTCCCTGGGCGCCCTGCTCTGTAATAAAACCTGGATGTCAGGCAGCCCAGCCAAGAGCTAACATACCTGTTTGAACTAGTCTTGTGCCAATGGAAACGTGTCAGAAAAGGAAAACATTTAGCCAACTGTCTAATGCAAATGGGTTCTTTTCAACCAAATGAAGAATGAACGCCTATACATGGCTATACGAGTATGTTAAATGTTAATACCTAATAAAGCATTGAGCCACTCTTTGGCGTTCATGAGGTAATGTCCCTGTAAATAAATACAGTGACAAGATTTTAGACCCTGCCTGGGCCACCCAGAGTCAGAACAGGGCAGAGCAGGGGTCATCTCCATCCTGCTGCGGGCATGTGGTACCCACCCCAGGATGCTTACGGACCTAGGGTCAGAATGTGAAAATGTTCAGCCTTTTCTGCATGGAGTTAAGAGATATTAATTTATAAGTGACCCTGTTTAATCAAAACTTCCATTGAAACACCATTTAGCACAAACCCCATCAACAAATTTCACAATACGTATTTCCCTGCGAAAATAGCCCTATGTTGTCGTTTCCTAGTCAAATATGTATTTAGCCCTCCGAGAATCCTTTTGACTAAGCCGGCAGCTCCAGCAGGCACAATGGTTTAATCGTATATTGTTCTCTGAGTACTAACCCTTTACAAATCATATGACATAAAAAGAAAAATAAGTAACATTGTAAAGACAGTAATGAGAACTGTTGAGCTAAAGTGCCTCTTAAAGAAATGCTAATAAATTCCAGAATTTCTAGTCTTCTGGCAAGCTTTCCATTTAGAACAAAATCAATGATCAATGGCTGCAAGGAGCCGGCATCAGGCTTGCATGCCTCCGGAGCAGGGAAAACTCATAGACGAAAGATGACATTTCAGGAAAAAAAGCTGACATTGAGTCCATCACTGTCATCGCTTCTGCCATAAAGCAGCTTCAAATATTAAAACATTTTTCATCTGTGCTGCATTATTGGCACCAGAAATTGTTTTCTCTCTGTCTGGTGCGCACTTGAACTGCAGCAGCGCTCCCAGGAGACTCAGGATTGTTACCAAGGCCTCATAACATATTGGCAGTTGACGTGGTGGTGTTCCTGTACACTTGCCACTCACATGGAGCTTCCCTCCCCCAGCCCGCAGGCGCACTGGGACACTGGGCCCACGACCCGCCCTCCAGGACCTGAGAGCCTAGGGGCGGCTGCCGGCGCGAGTCTGGATGCACACCCCGCCCCCGTGGCTCCCCAGGGTTGCAGCTGGACTTCCTCTGGCCACGCCCCGCCCTTGTCCCGTCTGGCCCCCAGGCTGCCCGGGCTCAGACCTGGCCTCTCTCCGGCAGCCCCAATCGCGGGAGGATTTCACAGCCCTTTGGAGTTACAGGCTTTGGCTGCAGAGGAAGTCTTTAACACCAGGCAGGCATAAGCTGTTTGCCTTTCATTCTCGCGGTTCTGTCTTAAGATTCAGGGAGATAAGGATGGACTGCTTCCGTGCCCGTTCTCACGGCGCTCACTGTTTAGACAGTGACAGATATGCCAGCCTGGAGGGGTGCACATGGCCCAGTGTTAGAGGCCCGTGTCTTGGAAGGGATCACGCAGCAGGAATGTGTGTGCCCGGGATGACTGGCATTACCAGGAGGGTCACTTTGACTATAAAGATGCTCCTTGGGGGCCCTGCCTGCTCTCCCTGCATGGAAGCCCCAGGGGGGCACTGTGCCATGAACTCGAAGGCAGACAGGGTGTGTACAGGAAAGAGGAGGCACCGTGCGCCAATCCTGAGAGAACTGACCCCAGGCCCCGGGGAGCTTTCATGCATGTGTGGCCATGGCCCACCCCAACCCCTCCCAGGCCTCACCCTAAAACTTTGTCAGGATGTCTTTTTTCTCTCCATGGGTTCCATGAGGGAACCCAGCCCTGTGGCAAGCTCATCCTTTCCCAGGGGAAACCGATCTTAGGGGGCTGGTCTGGCCGAGACGATTTCTGCATGTCTGGGGCGTGGGGTTAGAGAGGGAAGGGTGGCCGGTGGATGCAAGGGCCCCTGAGCGTCCTGACCAGGGCTATGCTCGTGTGGCCTTTGGCTTGGCCGGAGTGAGGGCACCCTGCCCGGACAGTCAGGGGCAGAGCAGGCAGGCGAACTGCTTACTCAGATTTCAGGGCATTAAATAATAAATATTTTAATTCGGATTAAAATCGGAGAAAAAAATAAGCGTTGAGGGTCCAAGATTCTATTTGTCATTACATCGATGCAGTTGTAAAATAGAATTTTGAATATTTTTTTATGAGCAAGAGGACCACGAAGACAGAAGTGGCTCTAGGGCCCTGTGAGAGTGGGGCAAGCAGCCAGTGCTGGGTGGTGGGGTTGGGGTCTCCAAAGCCTGGAGGCGGCTGTAGAACCACTGAGGAGGTCCTGCAGCAATGTCCTCACACTTGCTCTCAGAGCCAGGCCAGTCAGGCCTCTGAACTGGGCCCTCAGGGTGGGAGGAGGGGTAGGGGGGCTGGTTCCAGGGAGGCCTGGGCTCCGGTCCATTATTCACTTGGCTCAGCTGGAGAGGGGAAGCCAGAGGCATTTGTATCCCACAGACCCTCTACCTATTGTATCCACACCTCCGAGATGCTGGGAGACCCCAGCCTGTGCTCCAGGGAGCTGTGGTCCAGTAAGGAGATATAATGAGTCTATAAAGAATTGCATTTTGGAAAAAAGGTGATGGGTTGCAATAGACAACAGGTGTGATCCTGCTGGCATGATGGGGTGCTTCCTGGGGACGGCCCTTGAGATGAGCCTGCAGGGAAGACCTGTGTCAGTGGGAGGGTCTGTGAAACACCATCTGACCACTGACCATGGGGAGAGGCTAGAGCAACTTGAAAACCTAGGTGTCCCCAACTTCCAAACTCAGCAGACATTTCTCCAGCAGACACTCTCTGTGCCTTCCTGCCCATGTCTCTGCTCTGGCCTCTCCCCTTCAGCAGAGCACCCATCACCTATCACCCATCACCCAGGTAGGATCACTCCAGTTGGTTCTACCACCAACTTGCTGGGGAACTTCAAACTCAGCGTTTAACCCCACAGAGGCTTATTTTTTTAATTGGAGTATAATTGCTTTACAATGTTGTGTTAGTTTCTGCTGTACAATGAAGTAAATCAGCTATATGTATACGTATATCCCCTCCCTCTTGGACCTCCCTCCCACGCCCCCCCATCCCACCCATCTAGGTCATCACAGAGCACGGAGTTGAGCTCCCTGTGCTATATAACAGGTTCCTACTACCTACCTATTTTACACATGGTATTGTATATATGTTAATCCTAATCTCCCAGTTTGTCCCACTCTCCCTTTCCCCACCCCCATGTCCATGTGTCTGTTCTCTACATCTGCATCTCTATTCCTGCCCTGGAAGTAGGTTCATCTCTACAATTTTTCTAGATTCCACATACTTGCATTAATATATGATATTTGTTTTTCTCTTTCTGACTTATTTCACTCTGTATGACAGACTCTAGGTCCATCCACATCTCTACAAATGACCCAATTTCATTCCTTTTTATGGTGGAGTAATAGTCCACTGTATATATGTACCATACCTTCTTTATCCATTCATCTGTCATTGGACATTTAGGTTGTTTCCATGTCCTGGCTATTGTAAATAGTGCTGCAATGAACATTGGGGTACATGTGTCCTTTTGAATTATGGTTTTCTCTGGGTATATGCCCAGTAGTGGCATTGCTGGATCATATGGTAATTCTATTCTTAGTTTTTTAAGGAACCTCCATACTGTTCTCCATAGTGGCTGTATCAATTTACATTCCCACCAACAGTGCAAGAGTGTTCCCTTTTCTCCACACCCTCTCCCGCATTTCTTTTTTGTAGATTTTTTGATGATGGCCATTCTGACCAGCGTGAGGTGATACCTCACTGTAGTTTTGATTTGCATTTCTCTAATGATTAGTGATGTTGAGCATCTTTTCATGTGCCTCTTGGCCATCTGTATGTCTTCTCTGGAGAAATGTCTATTTGGGTCTTCCGCCCATGTTTTGATTGGGTTGTAGAGGCGTATTTTCTCCCTTGTTAACCGGAGCTCGTGGTCCCCTGGTATGCTGTGGGTGCTTACTACACAGTAACGACTCTGAGGAAGCATCGAGAAATCAACAGGTGCAGACCGTCACACTGGGCTGCTTTCTCACTCGCTTTGCAGACCCCTCCTTCCCTTCCTGCTCTTTGGCATTCTACACTTTCCAGGTATTTTTCCTAGTGACCAGACCTTCAGCATCACCCCTTAAACTCCCGACTCTCCTAGGATGCACATCCACTGGCCAAGGAGCAATCCAGGTGCTTGGAACCCACCCTTTATCCCAGGAAAGTGTGACGTTTGCCTCTCCAGGGGTGTGGGGGGAAGGGTGGGGTGAGCCCTCACCCTGACTCCGAGGTCTGTGGCGCCCCCAAGAGCAGAGCAGAGCCCTGGCAGGGGTGGGAGGTAGGGGAGAGGAAGGGCTCCTTCTGCATCTCCACCAGCCAGCATGCAGGGTTCAGGGCAGGCTGAAAGTGGGGCAGGCAGAACCCTGGCAGCCAGGCCAGGTTGGCTTGGGGGAACAGGAGGGGGCGCAGCCAGGTGTGGGGAAGGCGAGCATCTGGCTCCCACTGCTGCCCAAGCACATCCTGCCTTCCTTGCCTTTAATAAGCATCCCCACAGCAGAGGAGCAGCAGATACAAAGAGGCTGGGTTTTGGCAGTTCAGGCGAGCGGAGGGTGGATTATCAGGGCATTTGGAAGAAGGGGAAGGGAAGGAAAAGTGCGCGAGACGGGAGACCACACAGGGAGACAGCGCACAGAGCCCCGCAGCCATCTGCCGCCACTTTACATGCCGCTCCAGAAACTGACAGACACTCCTTTAGCAAGGCCCAGGCCCGTCAGATGAGTCAATCAATCAAAAAAATTCTTATGAAACTTAATCATAGAGGGTCGTGTTAGGGAGTGGGGAACAGATTAAATTACCACGGTATTAGATACGGGAAATGATTTCTGTCAAAACCATCTTTACTGCAATTATAATATGTTAATTATGTATTTCATTAAGTAAGTGGATTAGAGTCTGCACAGATGAAATCATGTGGAGGCTTTGAATCATTTGCCGAGCACGGTGGGAGGACTCCCGTGCACGGAACCCAGTTAATTTGGAAAACTTTCACAGGCTGAATGTGATTGTTTCCCTTCTTTTGTGACCCAGGCCCCCCGCCCCAGTGGAGGAGGTCCAGGGCTCCTGCACTGCGAAAGGAGTGCCCAGGGGCTGTCTCCTGGTGCTGGATCCGCAGATGAGGCCCCTGTGCTGGGAGCCGGTAGGGCAGCTTTCTGCCTTGATTCTCCAGGCATCCGGTGAGCAAGGCTATGCTGCGGGCCTCCAGCGGGCCGGGCGCCTCCGTGCGCTTGCCCATCTGCTGGCGAAGCCTGGCAAAGTCCTCACGAGGTTCACAGCCAACAGGCCATCGGTGCAGAGAGAGGACCACCACGGCAAAGCCACTACGTGGCATCCCGTGTGTATATTCTGACCCCTCATGGCGTGCATCCGACTTTCCCATTGACCCTGCCCACTGGAGGAGAGCTTGGAGGAGCTGAAGTGGCATCTCCTTGCAGTGCAGAAGGCAGTGATGGGCAGAAGGCCCACAACCACAAGGCAGACACAGCCAGATGTTTTCCAGCACACATCCCAAGACACCTTGTTTGATCTTCTCTTCCAGGGCCCTGCTGTTCCAGTAAGCCACAGGGAGCGGGGCTATGTAGCCAGCTGGTTTCCAGGCACCATTGTCTGTGGGGTTGAAGCCAGGAAATGGGTAGAGGGCAAGCCTGGACCACCAAAGTCCCCTTGGACCATCACGGTATTTACTGTCCCTCTCTTGGCTCCAAGCTTGCCATCTGGTGGGACTGCCTCTCTCAGCTCCAGTTCAAGGACACGGAGGTCACCAAGGAGCAAACCCTCTACCCCTCTTCAGCCCCCACCCACCATTCTCCTCTGGTTCTGAAGCCCCTCCGAGATTTGAGAGGTAGTTGAGCCAAGAAACGAAAATAAGAGTTAATAATTTTTCAAAAAGAGGAGGTGTCCAGTGCCTATAAACGCCCTGGGTCCCTCAGAATTTGGCTATGAGTAAGAACCACAAGGGAGTTTTGACAAACGGAAGGTAGAAGAGGAGGCAGGCAAACGGGGCCTGCTGGGAGTGCATGGCAGCGTAAGTGACGGGAAAGGTTGGCTGGTTTGATGAAAACCCCATCAGCCTCTCCGGGGAGATATTACTTTCCTCATTATTCCACTGATTGGCCTTATTTCATCTGAAGAATGCCACACATTCCTTAAGGCCTGGCAAGCCTCTTTAACAATATCCAGAAAAAAAAAATATCTATCTCCTCCTTAATCGAAACAACAAGGAAATTAACACGAGTCATCTTCTTCCTCAGGGATCTGTTGAAAGACCCACCCAAGCCCCTTTCTTCTGACCCAGCCACCCACTCTTCAACCCTCCAAATTATACGATAAATTGCTTAAATGTTGTACACATAGGATGGTCATGGGAGGACTTTGTTCTCCGATATGGCAACGGCTGAGAACGTTTTATAAATCCCATAAGGAGAACAAAGGCTCAGCTGGGCCCCCACTTCCTCCCTTTGCACAGAAGCAAAATCCTAATGTGATTGGATGATTCAGGAAGAATGCAGTTTTTCGGGAGAGTTTGTCCTGATACAGGAGAATCAGCATCGTTCCTCACGCTACAGAGCTTTGCTTGTCAGGACAACAACAGGGAGGGAAGTACAAAACACACTTGTGAAATTCAGACTCGGCCTGGCATTATCAATGGCCTGGAGCTTGCAACGACTGTTAATTAAGTGCATTTTTTTCATTATTCTTTAGCAAAGAGGTAAGATTTAATGATGTAAGTTAACAATGGATAATAATTTAAAGTCATGACAATAGTTTAATTATTCGCACACATACAAAAGTTAACTTCATAACTTATTTCTTTGTAAGAACAAGTTCATTTAAAATATTTTGAACTGTGCATACAATTATCACTTAGACTCTTTCCTTCATGGCTTTGTAGAGACAAAAAGTCAATTCTGCCTATAAATTTCTCACTAGACAGTTCTACAGACTAAGAATTCTGTCTCGCCAAAAGAAAAAAAAAAAAGGTAAAAGAAAAGTCCCACTGTTGAGTTTTGCTTAGAATTCCCTAAGGATTCAAGAATGGGATGGGTGGTTCCATATTACTGTGTCTTTCCATTCGAATAGGAACCAAACTCCCCTAAACAAGGATGTGTGTGTGTGTGTGTGTGTGTGTGTGTGTGTGTGTGTGTGCGTGTGATGGGTGATCCTGTCCTTTGTTAGCCATCCCAGAAGGCCTGATTTCCATTTCTCCAACATGACCGTCGAGTGTTAGAGATGGTGCATGTGGGGGGGTGGGGGTGGTATACAGCTTCAGGGTGACTGGAAAAGAAAAGAAGGATAAATAAGGACTGGAATTGGGGGATATCCCCTTGAGTCCAAAGCCTTTGGTTGGTCTTGGGATGATATAACTCTAGTCTTGGGATGATATAACTCTAGTCTGACCGAGCCATCAAACCTTACCTAGGACTTTCAGGTGCGCCCAAGCTCCAGGGCTCTGGGTTGGAGCCAGCACCATCTCAAGGTACTAGGATTCCTGACTGGAAATGCAGGAGGACCTCCACAATTATTCCACCCCTCCTGAATTGTCTGTCATGTGAAAAGGCAGAATTCAACCATGCCCAGTGACCCATCCATCTCAGGTCCTCACTTGCTCTTTGCTCTCTAGCTGCTGCAAAACCCCTTGATGGCAGACAGCAGCTCCAGGGCATTTACAAAACCCAGTGGAGAGGCACCTGGGGCACCATCATCAGACCCATGGCTTCATGCTCTTGTCTTGAAAGGAAGCATCTCAAAATCCTGCTAGAACCAAAGAAGTGAAACTACAGTTACATCATCACAGTGCCAGCGTTCAATTAAAAATACTACGATATCATCAAAAACACGTAGATAACTTTTTCAAACCACCCAATACCCATATATTGTTGAACATGTGGTTAATCAAATATAACAAGTCCATCCAGTCTTTGTTTTTGATTACCTACTCCTCAATGTAATAATCTCATTGGACAGTTTTATCGGTTGGGAAATTTTTGACTAAAATAATAATAATCCTACCTTTGAAGTTCAACTGTTTACCATGGCCTGGTGTCACATAGCTACAGCTGATGATACTGTATAATGTATAAGATAGTGACGTAGAAAGACCAGTTTTCTACCATGATTGCTTTACATAGACGATTTGCAAAGACTGTAACATAGCACTCAATATTCCTACTGAAAAATGTAGAACCTGGCCTACAGTCCTTGATAATCTAGAGACCCATCTCCAAAACAGAAAAGTTATGCATGAAGTTTAGTGCCCTCCCCCTCCTCTTAGTTGAGTTATAAGCATAGGAATTTGTGAAGGGACACTCATTTGAGCTGAGAGTGAAATGCCACTGGGGTCTTTGGGAGAATACTGTTGTCTGTCTTCTCTTCCAGAATGTGAGCCCTGGACGGCAAGGGATTTGTCCTTCTTGTTTGTCATGGTAACATGTGCCTCAAACAGTGTCTGGCCCATAGTGGGTATTCAGTAAATATCTGTTGAACTCATGAATAGATATGTGTGTGTTCAGTTTGTTGGTTGTGAGATGATCTTTTCCTCCCTTAATCTAGTAGGCTTGTTGACACAACTGATCTGATTATAAGCCCATAACCTGCCACAGATAGAGTTATTAGCCCAATTTTCTTGCCCCTCCCTGTGTTCAGCTCTTTGCCAAATGGGTTTGTAGTTCCTCCCATTAAAGAGGTGGAGTGAATTTCCCCACCTATTGACCTTGTGTTTGACCAAGAGCCTGGCTTTGGCCAATGGAATGAGGTGGAAGGGACATTGTTCCAATTCTGAGCTTCGAACTTGAGAGGGCTTGCATGTTCCTGCTCACTTCTTGCACTGATGTCATCACCATGAGGAGAACGTGTCCAGGCTAGCTTGCTGGTTCAAGGAGGAAAATGCAAGACACTTAGAGAAGAGGCACCCAGCTGAGCTCAGCCTAGGTGGGCTGAACCCCAGCCAACCCACGGCCACATGAGCTATATAAATGCTTAGTACTGTATACCATTGATATCATGTTCTTGTTTGTTAGGCAACAGTGCACGTGGATGCATGATCTTGTCTCAACCGGGTAGCAATCAGTCCCCTGGATAGATGATCCTGCACATGAGACACTGAGTTGGCCAAAATGACCAGAGTAGACATGCTTGTGTCAAAGCCAGGACATCTGCCCTTCATCCCTCAATAGACAGCAGGGAAGACAGAAGAAAATCAATCCTGCAGAGTGAGCTGGACAAGTGTCGGGCACCGTTCTCGACACTTCCCGTGCATTGTCTCATTTAGTCCACAAGGCTGCCGTGTCCCCACTTCACAGATGAAGATGCTAGGCTTACTGAGGGGCACTACTTACCCCAGGCCCCACATCTGGGAAGAGAAGTCTGGAAAGAGTCTCTTCACTGTGGTCCTCAGAGACCATGCCAATGAGAAGGACCAAGTCTGTTTGTAATCAGAGTAAATGGGAGAGAGCAGAGCTAACCCACTGGTGAAGATCAAGTGAGATTGCCTCTCTCAAGTCCAGTTCAAGGACATGGAGGCCATCAAGGAGCAAACCCTCCATCCCTCTGCAGCAACCCCCCCCACCGCCAACCATTATTCTTTGGTTCTGAAGCCCCTCTAAGATTTGAGGAGCATAAAGGACCATAAAGAAAAGAAAATAAGAGTTAATAATTATTTTTCAAAAAGAGGAGGTATCCAGCAGCCATAAATGTCCTAGGTCCCTGAGCATTTGCAGTCTCACCCACTCTCTACACCCACTCCCTTCCCTAGAGTGGCCTGAAGTAAGTGGCTTTGGCCTCATTTAGACATGGTACCGTGCTCTCCCAGGAGCTGTGTTACTATCTGTCCTAGAACCCTTTGTATTCCTGCCCTCTTATGTGCCTTAGATAACCTCCTCCAACACGGATAAGGGACATTGTATAAGGGATATTGGAATTCTGCCTTCAAGATGGTAACATTTTTAAAACAAAGACATAACCATAAGTCCAACTTGTTTCTTTGCCAGGCTCTCCAAACACAGTTTTGTTGTGTGAAAGTGATCATTCCCTTGAGAAATGGAATAATTGGGACTTGAGTTTGATGCTGCATTTTTCTCTATCACTCGTTCATACAGTAGGCTTCTACTGAGTGCCCACTGTGACCCGGGCAGCCTGCTCAGGCCTAAGGGTCCAGAGGTGTCCTCTTAAAAATGTGCCCTTTAGTTGGCAAGCATTTCAGAATAGACACCATTTATCATCACTGCTCATTGAAAGACTTCAGGTGGCTTTCAGACATGAGCCTAACTCCTCAGCTTCTTCTGCCCCTCATGACTCAATATGTAACCTACCTTCCAGACCTCTACCTTTTGCCACATTTGGTTTCCTTGTCCCAGATGCCCTCCTCCATTTCTCTCTACTTGGAAAGATCCTACATGTTTTCCAAGATGCCAAGACAAAGGCCTTTGTGATGATTAATTTTATGGGTCAACTAGACTAGGCTGATGGATGACCAGATAGTAGCTGGTAAAATACTACTCCTAGGTGTGTCTGTGAGGGTGTCCTGGAAGACAGTAGCATTTGAATCAGTAGACTGAGTAAAGATCGTCCTCATCAGTGTGGGTGGGCATCATTCAATCTGTTGAGGGCCTGAATCGAACAAAAAGGTGGAGAAAGGGCAAATTTGCTCTCTGTTTGAACTGGGACGGGCATCTTCTCCTGCCCTTGGACATTGGCACTTCTGGTTCTCAGGCCTTCAGACTTGGATTGAATTACACCTCTGGCTTTCCTGGTACTTCTGCTTGCAGGCAGCAGTGTGGGACTTCTCGGCCTCCATAATCAGGTAAGCCAATTCCTATAATAAATCCCCTATAATATTGTAATATATCATATATATGTATATATATCCTATGAGTTCTGTTTCTCTGGAAAATCCTGACTAATAATACAGCCCTAAAGTTCAAGAGGTCTTTCTTCTCTCACTCCCTGGAGCAGAACTCATCACAGCCCCTTAATGACACATTATGAATGATACATGCTCTATTGCATTTGAATACATCCTGAATAATGATCTATTGCATTACATCTGTCTCACCTATTGAAGTGTGGACCTCTAGAGGTTGGGGGCCATGTAGTAAAAACCTCAGCTCCTGGCACATAGTAAATATGCTATAAAAATAAATGAGCAGATGTGATTCACATATTTAATCTGCTTATTGTTTGTCTACTTCCCACTAGACTGCATGCTCCAAGAAGACAGGAGGCTTTATCAGTCGCATTTAATAACAGTGTCTAACACATAATCGGTGCTTAATAAAGATCGTTAGCTGAATGAATGGCTAGGAGCAGGGAGAAAGTGAGATTTTTCAGAATCTAGGTAACAGTAATCCCAGTCTCCAAAGGTTGCATTTTCCTGAGGGAGTCTTCCCTATTCTAATGACCACTGCTCTCTGTATAAAAACACCCAGGATACTCCCAGCGTGGCAGGACCTCCTACCTCCACCAGTCCTGGTTGGTCAGGAGCGTGGGCAGATATCAGATAAACATCCACGGTGTCTACTGAAAGTGAAGAGACTTTCATTCCTGGATCATTATCCACCTGCAGAAACACAAAGATCTTTATGGAAACACCATCTCTTCTGGTGATCATACCTCTGGAAATGATGTTATGAGGCCAGGAAATTTATTTCCTGCATTGCAAAATCATTCCTGGTGTCATCAGTGTCAAAGCCAACTGGTCCATGGATTTCTTTTTCTTTTTTTCATATATATAGATATATGAAATATGTCATATATATATCACATACATATATATGATAAAGAGCAATACTTTTTGTGAGTTAAGCCTAACAAAATGTGATGAAATAAAAGTTCATCCTTTGGAATAAGTGTCATGGCTTAACACAAGCAACCAGCCTTCGCTCCTTCCTTTGTCACGACTTGTAAGCAAGAAGCAGAGGGTTGCTGGGTATACAGGCACCTTCTGCTACCCCATGTGACCAGGCCAAAAAGTCCTTCTTGTAGTGGCTACGAGACTGAAGGAAAAACAGGCACTTTCCTGCCTGGCAGCAGTCATAAATTGGTATGACCATTTCAGAGAGCAATCTGGCTGTAGGTATCGAACTGAAAATATGCTGACACTCTAACCCAGCAATTTTCTTATAGGAATTTAATTTAGAGAAACTCTCTTATAGATACACGGAAAGACCCATATGAGAAGTGCATTGCAGGGATGCTTTTATAATACAGGGAAATGGCAACAAACTACTTGACGTCAGTAGAGTAGTGTATAAAAAATTTTTGCTACCTTCAAAGAGTGGAATACTATATAGTAGCTAAAATGTGTGAACTAGAGTGGGAGGCAGGCCAAATCTGTGCCACCTGTTTTTGTAAATAAAGTTTTATTGGAAGACAGCTACACCCATTCATTTATATACTGTCTATGACAATATTCACATAGTCACCGCTTTTGCCCTAGACACAAAGAGTTGAGTAGTTGAGACAGAGCCTATACGACCTGTAGAGCCTAAAATATTTACTATCTGGCCTTTTTCAGAAAAAATGTGCTGATCCCTTTTAAAATAGAACTGTATAGCTCACCACAGCTAGAGAGGGAAAATAGTGTTGAAAGGAAAAGGGCGGATTTTGGCTTGATATGTTACGACATTATTTATGTGAATTAAACACAAGAATATATGGCTGTGCACATAAGTTTGTGGAAGTGGCACCAATGGACTGGAAGGATGTCAACCTAGTTCATCATTCTTTTTTTATTAATATTACATTTTATTGACTTAAGAGATACTGAAAATATTTGCATCACAAGTAAGATTATATTATAAAAACATAGTGCCAGGGTGCTTCCCTGGTGGTGCAGTGGTTGGGAGTCCATCTGCCGATGCAGGGAACATGGGTTCGTGCCCTGGTCTGGGAGGATCCCACATGCCGTGGAGAGGCTGGGCCCGTGGGCCGTGGCCGCTGGGCCTGCGCGTCTGGAGCCTGTGCTCCGCAACAGGAGAGGCCACAGTAGTGAGAGGCCCGCATACCGCAAAAAAAAAAAAAACATAGTTCCAGTGTCATAGTAGGAAATAATATGGAAATGAATAAGGTTTATCATTCATTGGTGGTTTATAAAATTCAAAACAAAGATCAAAGAGTTAATATTCTGACACACTAGGCATAGCTCCTTAGAAATCCTTGAGGGTTCCTTTTTTTAATTGAAGTTATAGTTAAGTTAGAATGTTAATTTCAAGTGTACAGCAAAGTAATTCAGTATACATATACATGTTCTTTTTCAGATTCATTTCCATTACAGGTTATTACAAGATATTGAGTATAGTTCCCTGTTGTTTACTTATTTTATGTATAGTAATGTGTATATGTTAATCCCAAACTCCTAATTTATCTCTCCCACATACCACCTCCCCAGCCTCGTTATCGACTTTGGTAACCATAAATTTGTTTTCTATGTCTGCAAGTCTGTTTTGTAGATAAGTTCATTTTTTAGATTCCGCATATAAGTGATATCATATATTTGTCTTTCTTTGTCAGACTTATTTCACTTAATACGATAATCTCTAGGTCCATCCATGTTGCTGCAAATGGCATTATTTCTTTCTTTTTTATGTCTGAGTAATATTCCATTGTGTTTACATACCACATCTTTATCCATTCATCTGTTGAAGGACATTTAGGATGCTTCCATGATTATTGTAAATAGGGCTGCAATGAACGTTAGGGTGCATGTATCTTTTCAAATTATGGTTTTCTCTGGATATATGCTCAGGAGTGGGATTGCTGGATCATATGGCAACTCTAGTTTTAGTTTTTTAAGGAACCTCCATACTGTTTTCCATAGTAGTTGCACCAATTTACATTCCCACCAACCACATAAGAAGGTTCCTTTTCCTCCACACCCTGTCCAGCATTTATTATTTGTAGACTTTTTAATAATGGCCCTTCTGACTGGTGTGAGGTGATACCTCATTGTAGTTTTGATTTGCATTTCTCCAATAATTAGCGACATTGAGCATCTTTTCATGTGTCTGTTGGTCATCCATATGTCTTCTTTGGAGAAATGTCTGTTTTTCTGCCCATTTTTTGATTGGGTTGTTTGTTTTTTTGATATTAAGCAGGTTAAGCTATTTGTGTATTTTGGAAATTAATCCCTTGTTGGTAGCATCTTTTGCAAATATTTTTCCCAGTCTGTAGGTTGTGTTTTCATTATGTTTATAGTTTCCTTTGCTGTGCAGAAGCTTTTAAGTTTAATTAGGTCCCGTTTGTTCACTTTTGGTTTCATTTTCATTAGTCTAGGAGACAGATCCAAAAAAATATTGCTGTGATTTATGTCAAAGAGTGTCCTTCCTATGTTTTCCTCTAGGAGTTTTATAATATCTGGTCTTCCATTTAGGTCTTTAATTCATTTTGAGTTTATTTTTGTTTATGGTGTTAGAGAATGTTCTAATTTCATTCTTTTACATGTAGCTGTCCAGTTTTCCCAGCACCACTTACTGAAGAGAATGTCTTCTCTCCATTGTATATTCTTGCCTCCTTTGTCATAGATTAGGTGACCATAGGTGTGTGAGCTTATCTCTGGGGTTTCTATCCTGTACCATTGATCTTTATTTCTGTTTTTGTGCCAGTACCATACCACCTTGATTACTGTAGTTTTGTAGTATGGTCTGAAGTTGGGAGCCTGATTTCTCCAGCTCTGTCTTTCTTTCTCAAGATTGCTTTGCCTGTTAAGGGTCTTTTGTGTTTCCATACAAATTGTAAAATTTTTTGTTCTAATTCTGTGAAAAATGCTATTGGTAATTTGATAGGGATTGCTGCATTGAATCTGTAGATTGCTTTGGGTAGTATGGTCATTTTCACAATATTGATTCTGATCCAAGAACATGGTATGTCTCTCTATCTGTTTGCGTCATCTTTGATTTCTTTCATCAGTGTTTTATAGTTTTCTGAGTACAGGTCTTTTGCCTCCTTAGGTAGTTTTTTCCTAGGTATTTTATTCTTTTTGTTGCAATGGTAAGTGGGATAGTTTCCATAATTTCTCTTTCTGATCTTTTGTTATATGTGTATAGGAATGCAAGAGATTTCTGTGCATTAATTTTGTATCCTGCTACTTTACCAAATTCATTGATTAGCTCTAGTAGTTTTGTGATGACATCTTTAGGATTTTCTATGTATAGTATCATGTCATCTGCAAACAGTGACAGTTTTACTTCTTCTTTTCCAATTTGTATTCCTTTTATTTCTTTTTCTTCTCTGATTGCCGTGGCTAGGACTTCCAAAACTCTGTTGAATAGTGGTAAGAGTGGACACCCTTGTCTTATTCCTGATCTTAGAGGAAAAGCTTTCAGTTTTTCACCATTGAGAACGATGTTAGCTGTGGATTTGTCCTACATGGCCTTTATTATGTTGAGGTAGGTTCTCTCTATGCCCACTTTCTGGAGAGTTTTTATCATAAATGGGTGTTGAATTTTGTCAAAAGCTTTTTCTGCATCTATTGAGATGATCATGTTTTTTATTCTTTAATTTGTTATAGGGTGTATCATTTTGATTGATTTGCATATATTGAAGAATCCTTGCATCCCTGGGATAAATCCCACTTGATCATGGTGTATGATCCTTTTAATGTGTTGTTGGATTCTGTTTACTAGTATTTCATTGAGGATTTTTGTGTCTATGTTCATCAGTGATATTGGCCTGTAATTTTCTTTTTTTGTGATATCTCTGTCTGGTTTTGGTATCAGCGTGGTGATTCCCTCATAGAATGAGTTTGGGAGTGTCCCTCCCTCTGCAATTTTTTGGAAGAGTCTGAGGAGAATAGGTGCTGGCTTTTCTCTAAATGTTTGATAGAATTCACCTGTGAAGCCATCTGGTGCTGGGCTTTTGTTTGTTGGAAGATTTTTAATTACAGTTTCAATTTCATTACTTGTGATTGGTCTGTTTATATTTCCTATTTCTTCCTGGTTCAGTCTTGGAAGGTTGTACCTTTCTAAGAATTTTTCCTTTTCTTCTAGGTTGTCCATTTTATTGGCATATAGTTGCTTCTAGTAGTCTCTAATGATCCTTTGTATTTCTGCAGTGTCAGTTGTAATTTCTCCTTTTTCATGTCTAATTTTATTGATTTGAATCCTCTCCCTTTTTTTCTTGTTGATTCTGGCTAAAGGTTTATCAATTTTGTTTATCTTCTCAAAGAACCAACTTTTAGTTTTATTGATCTTTGCTATTGTTTTCTTCCTTTCTATTTTGTTTATTTCTTCTCTGATCTTTATGATTTCCTTCCTTCTACTAACTTTGGGATTTATTGTTCTTCTTTCTCTAGTTGCTTTAGGTGTAAGATTAGATTGTTTATTTGAGTTTTTCTTGTTTCTTGAGGTGAGATTGAATTGCTATAAACTTCCCTCTAAGAACTGCTTTTGCTGTGTCCCATAGGTTTTGGGTCATTGAGTTTTCATTGTCATTTGTTTCTATGTATTTTTTAATTTCCTCTTTGTTATCTTCAGAGATCTCTCAGTTATTTAGTGATGAATTGTTCAGCCTCCATGTGTTTGTGTTTTTTACAGTTTTTTTCCTGTAATTGATTTCTAATCTCATAGCGTTGTGGTCAGAAAAAGATGCTTGATATGATTGCAATTTTCTTAAATTTACTGAGGCTTGACTTGTTACCCAAGATGTGATCTATCCTGGAGAATGTTAACAATTATAAATATTTATGCACCTAACATAGGAGCACCTCAATACATAAGGCAAATGCTAACAGCCATAAAAGGGGAAATTGACAGTAACACGATAATAGTGGGAGACATTAACACCCCACTTGCACCAATGGACAGATCATCCAGACAGAAAATAAATAAGGAAACACAAGCTTTAAATGACACAATAGACTAGGAAGACTTAATTGATATTTATAGGACATTCCACCCGAAAGAAGCAGAATACACTTTCTTCTCAAGTGCACAAAGTTGCTCTTGAAGGCAGAAGAAACACACCTCAGCCCACAGATATAAATAATACTAAAAACGGCTTACTCTTTTGAGAGTTTACTTTAGGCCAGAACCTGTGCTTAGATATTAATTTGTTTCATCTCTATCTTAACCTGGAGACAGGTACTGTTGTTATTTACCTATCACAAATAAGGCTGCTGAGGCACAGAGAGGTTAAGTCATTTGCCCAAAGTCACACAGCCAACAAGTCGGTGCAGGATCCAGGCAGTGGACTCCAGAGTCTTCCCTCCAAGGACTGTGCATGTGTTAAAGGTCAGTTTACCACCTAAGATGCATGAAGTGTCCTGGTCCTGGAAACAACTGGTGGAGGCTGGTGCTCTGAGGCCCACCTGCCTCTCTGCCAAGAAGCGGCAAGTGACACCTTTCCTTGGTACAGCCTGTCACAGTGATGCCTCAGGTGTCTAATGCTCTGAACATAAATCACATTTTCTCTGGATACTCAACCTTGGGCTATCCCCCCACATTCCCTCTGGGTGCCTGATGTGGCTCACTTTTCAGGCTCCACCTGTGACTGCTTTGTAGCCCAACAGCTGCAGGATAAGGCCTCAACTTCCAAGAGTCTTGAATGAAAGGGCAATTTGATTACACACATATATATATTCAAATATATATATTATATATATGTATATATATACACACTCACACATAAATTATATATACTTTAAATATTTGTATATGTTCAAATGCAGACATATACTTTAAATATTTTTTTTATGTCAGCTGATAGATGTATGTGTGTGTAAATTTCTCATACATTCCCTTAATTTTTATTATTTTTTTTTTTCGGTAAGCGGGCCTCTCTCTGCTGTGGCCTCTCCTGTTGCGGAACACAGGCTCCGGACGCACAGGCTCAGTGGCAATGGCTCACGGGCCCAGCCGCTCCGTGGCATGTGGGATCCTCCCAGACCGGGGCACGAACCCATGTCCCCAGCATCAGCAGGCGGACTCTCAACCGCTGCGCCACCAGGAAAGCCCTCCCTTACTTTTCTTATTTTACCAACTCCTTCAGTCTTTCAAATGATATCTCTACAGCTCAAGATTTCCAAAGTCAGTGAAATTTTATTTAACATTTATTTATATGTGCCTTAGTATTTCCATATATATATGTTCCTTGGTATTTCCATAAATAGATATGGGAACATATACCTTATACACACACATGCACACACATCTCCCTTTGAATAGCACCTGATGACCACACGTATGATGTCTATGTCTTTGTACATGCACATGCATTTAAGGACATCCACTCCAGCAAGGGAAACTTTTCAAAATTACGTTCGTGATCCTAGATCCCGGATCGCTGACACTGATGTGATTTTCTGCAGGATATTTAACCCAAACCACTCACATATTAAGGAGCACACACATCTGACATAATATTTTATTTACTCTCCTGCTCTTTCTAATTTACTTTCTACTCAATTTCCTTTTAGGCAAATGCAACATTTGCACCATAAGAGGTAATCTCTTGAACCACATCTGCAGCTCCTAATATCTGGACACCCGTGGGCCCCTTAGCCCCTCGGCCTTGTGCGTCTTGGCCACCTTCTCAGCCTCGATATGCAGTTCCGCAGATGCATTTTTGGAATCATACTATTTTGTTCTTTACCCAGGGTTTGGCAAACTCATTCTGTAAAAAGCCAGGTGTAAATATTTTAGGCCACGCAGTCTCTGTTACAACTCAACTCAGCCATTGTAGGGAATGAGCCATAGACGATAATGTAAGAGAATGGGCATGCCTGTGTTTCAATAAAACTATTTCCAACATGGGCAGTGGGTCTGGATTTGGCCCACTGGCCATACTTTGCCGACCCCTGCCATATAACAAGGTGCGTTTTTTCCAGATATCTGTAAGTCGTTTTCATATATGTGTAATTGATGTGCCTGCTTAGTACTTTAAAGTTCAAAGGAAATAGAACTCATTGGTGTCTGAGCTCAAACATAATTAGGTAGTGAAGCCAAAGAGGTGACTTTCAGCATCATTATGTTGTTACCTGATTCTATCCTCCAAGGGCTTGTGAGCTCCTTGAAGACATCTCCTCAGCCCCTAGCACACAGAAGGTACTCAGTAATGATTAAGGAGAGCAAATAGCACTATGAAAGGTCTAATTATAATTAGATAAGTTTTTAAGACCTCAAGTATAATATTCACTCAAGACTTTTTCGGAAAGTGATGATGATATTCTGAATGGACAATTTAAATGTACCTATTATCTTACTGTCAGCGGAAATGATCATTTATGTTACTTTTGCAAATAAAGGGGGAAAAGTTATCTCTGGGCCCACCAAAATTGTTTTCAAACACTTGAATGGATTACTGGGTAAATGGATGATGGCCTTTCTCTAACTTTCTTGCATTTTCCTGGGTCGTGGAGAGCTGGTAATCTTGCCTCTCTACCCTCTCCTACCCCACTCACGTTCTGATAATGAAATTTCTCGACCACTGAGGCCAGAGAAAGCCTCAGAATCCTCGTCAACCCCATTCTCTAAGCTGCCGTTCACCACTGGTCAGAGTTAGCTTGTGCTATAAAAGCTCTTTGTTAGCCTCAACCAAAGGCTAACTGAGCACCTACCACGTACTCAGCTTATGTTAGGTCAGGCGAGACTCACCCAAAGGATCCAGGTAACAAGGAGAGAAGCAGTAGACAAGAATGTCAAGTAAGTCCCATTGGCATCCAGAAGGACCCCAAGACATGGAGCTCGTGGGAAGTAAAGTAACAATTCCCTTTCCTTTGAGATATTTACAGTGTGCCGGACTTGCATTGTCTTTTATGTGCCCCATTGTATTACACAGCAGCCAGTGACAGGGGCCTCTTCCACTATCTCAGTGAGAAAACTGAGGTTCCTAAAATGCCTAGTAGCTGAGACTGATCCTCACATCTGAGGATACAAGCCGCGAAGCCTTAGGAAAGTGGACTCCCCGGGAGGGAAGGTGTGGTGGTTAATTTATATGTCAACTTGACTGGCCATAGGAGGCCCAGAATAAATATTTCTGGATGTGTCTGTGAGAATGTTTCTGGATGAGAGATTAGACAGTAAAGCAGACTGCCTGCCCATCCCAGTGTGGTTGTGCATCACCCAATCCACTGAGGGCTTGAAAAATGAAAATGTGGAGAAAGGAGTAATTTCCTCTCTTTTCTTGCCTCACTGCGTGAGCTGGGACATCTCATCTCATTTCTCCCCTCAGACTGGGATTTATGCCATTGACTCCCCTGGTTCTCAGGCCTTTGGACTCTGACTGAATTACACCGTCAGCTTTCCTGGGCTTCCAGCCTGCAGACGGTAGATCTTGGGACTTCTCAGCCTCCGTAATCATGTGAGGCAATCCCTCATAATCAATCAGTATCTATCTATCTATCTACCAATCTATATTTTGTTTCTCTGGAGAACCTTGACTGATGGAAGAGGTAAGGCAGTAGGGCCATATGGGAAGGACAAACTTCTGTGTAGGTGAATGCATTCTTAGGCCTGTTTGGGGGTCAGCTTGAAAGAATACGGATGTATGTGTGTTTAAACAAATGGATGGATGAGTGGAAGGATGGGTGGGTGGATGACATGGATGGATGGATGGTTGTAACCAGATTGACTAAAGCAGAGTTTGAGGTAAGGTTGGTAGCATTAAGGTAGGAAAGATAAGAAGGACCCCAATTACGAAGAGCCTTGAATGCCAATTTTCAAAGGTTGGATTTACTCTGAGTGTAGTGCCTCCACGGAGGGGGGCATGACAGTTGCAGTGGGGTAGGGGCAGTAGAATTATTGGCACAATGCTTTAAAAGATGAGTTTTGGGAATTCCCTGGCGGTCCAGTGATTAGGACTCCACGCTTCCACTGCAGAGGGCCTGGGTTCAACCCCTGGTCCAGGAAGTAAGATCCCACAAGCCGTGCTGTGTGGCCAAATAAAAGATCAGTTTGGACCCAGGGACCTGGATGAAAAGAACATAGCCTGGAGGGATTTATTTTATTTTATTTTTATTTATTTTTGGCTGCATTGGGTCTTTGTTGCTGCACACGGGCTTTCTCTAGTTGCGGCGAGCGTGGGCTACTCTTCGTTGTGGTGAGCGGGTTTCTTATTGCAGTGGCTTCTCCTGTTGCGGAGCATGGGCTCTAGGCATGCGGGCTTCAGTAGTTGTGGCGCACGGGCTTAGTTGCTCCACGGCATGTGGGATCTTTCTGGACCAGGGCTCAAACACGTGTCCCTTGCATTGGCAGGCGGATTCTTAACCAATGCGCCACCAGGGAAGCCCTGGAGGGATTATTGAGCACCGCTTGGCATGTGTCAGGAAAAGCTGTACAGGCATCGTCCTAAGTGCTTTACGGTCCTTCGCTCATTTAATCTGCACAGGGGCCCTGGAAGTGGGTGCGTTTTTATTACCTCTATACTGCAATGAGGAAGCCAAGGCACAGAGAGGGTAGGAGCCCATCTGAGGTTGTCCACACAGTGGATAGGAAGCTGAGCTGGGAGTCTATGTGGGCAGTCTGACTCCAGAGTCCAGCCCCTCAACCCCGACACCCTGCTGGTGGTCAGACAGTGGCCCAGAGGACAGTAAAGGGACAGGTTTGGAGGGGGGGGAGGGAGGGTACAAGCATCGAGGTGCTGGGTTCATAGCTTCCTAGATGACTGACTTGGAATATCATAATATTGCCCCGGAAGCTTGAATCCACAGCTCTTCATCCGTCTGGCCCCCGGGGACCCTGGTAGTTCTCAGAGTTCCTCACGCTCTCCATCTGCAGGGAAAGAAGGACCATTCTTTCAGGACGATTTCACAAGCCCTCTTTTCCTTCTAGACTGAACAGTTCGTGATGTTGCAGGGGGCGACCTGTGTCTCGCAGCCCTGGTGGATGTTGATTTGCTGGTCTTGTCATTTAGACTCTGCCTCCCTCACCTGCCCCTTAAGACCTGCTGGAGTGGGTGACTCATTTGGGCAAGTCACACACGGAGCCTTTGACACACACTCAGCCTCTCCAGGCTTGGGGTTGGGGTGGGGGACAGTAGGGAAGGGGACACAGGAATCTGAAAAAGTCCCCAAATGGAGACAAAGCCTTTAACCCGAAGTGAGTTCCATTTTAAGATCAGAGTTCCTTGGGCCCTCCCAAGCCTCAGCTCTCGGTCAGAAGCCAATGTGTTGCAAAGTCCACTTTTGTCTCTTCAGATGCAGACTGTGGTTTGTGAGGCCTTCACGATTAGAGATCAGGCGATGGTCCCACCACTCGGCCTGAGCTGCCTGCCCAACCCTGGCATAGACCCCACTGCTCCTGAGAGCTGCCGTGACCCCCTGAGGTCGGTAGGGGGCAGAGGGTTGGATTACCTGTTCACCTAGACCATAATCTCCTGGAGGGTCTCAGTGCCCAGCCGAGCCCCTAGGAGGGGACGAGAGCTGCAAAAAGGATGAAGATCTCAGGTATGCAGGGTTTCATACTTAATCATTAGTTAATAACCAAATGAATGATCACTAACATTTCTTTGTGAAAGTGAAGTGCTAGACACTTGCCTAAATATCTTCTCAGCCTCCTAGAGCCCAGGACGGTGCCTGGCACATGGTAAGCCCTCTGCAAATATCTGCGGAATAAAGCAATGATTGAGGAAGTGAATAAAGAAATGAATGAAGCAGCACAGGACTAGGAGTCAGGGACTCTCTAAGCTCTTCACCCCTTGTTCGGTGAGCCCCAGGCAAGCCACGCCCCCTCTCTGGGCCTCAAGTTTCTGCAATATAACCGGTGGGTGAACAAGGGAGTCCAGAGACTCTCCTGTACCCTTCTCTTCTTCCCGCCCTGAGGCAGCTGTAGTGGATTTCCTCCTCAAAACAGGACACCAAACGGTTAACACACCACCCATCGTCTTTGATTTATGAAGTGGACGATTGGACCAGGAAGCACAACAGAGACAGCCCTTCTCACTTGCAGGGGGAGGCCCCAGAGAGCAGTAATTCTGTGCACACAAAGGCGAGCAGCAGCCGTGGGCCTCCACCGTGCAGGAGAGCCCACCCTGTCGAACCCATCCGTGGATGAGGCCAGGGCCGGGGTCTGCTCCCACTCTGTGCAGGGACAGAGGTGGCTTTGTCACCTGGCCTCTGCCATCCACCCAGCCCAGGACCTCAGCTGCCCACCCTTTGCCCTGGGAACCGAAGTACAGCCCTGCCCCGGTCACCGACTAGCACTGCCTTTCAGCGTCTGCCAATCTATCAAGATTCAGCTACCGCTGTGAACCCATCAACTCCATGGAAAGGCAAAAAGGAACCCCTCACCACAGCAATTATTTATCCTAGCCTGAACTTCAGGTGACCTTTCCCAGTTCCACAGAAGTTGCAGTTGGGAGCACCTTGGTGGGAAGGTTTTTTTGACCCCCTTCTCTTTTTAACAAACACAATTTTTTTCCTACTCCATGACCCTGTTTTGCAAAATTTTCTTTTGCAAAAAAGATCTTTGGGTGGTCCTTGAGCCATGACAGGCACGCAGCGTCGGCCCAGACAGAAGACAGATTTTATGTGAAAGCAGTCGTTAGAAAAAAAAAAATCTGTGACTCACTCATGAGCCAGCTCAGCCCTCGGACATAAACAGGGGTCGTTCTGCACCACAGGCTCTGCCATGACCTGGGGGATTCAATACTGTTAACCTCTGCGGCTGTGTTTGTACGTGTGTGTTCCCGAGTCGCAGGAAAATCCAGGCTGCAATAAGGGTTACGAAGGGTGTAACTCCCTGTGTAAATTTAAAGTGACCTAAGGGACATAATTACATAAATCTCATCATGAGACAATATACTTTTTATTTGTTTGAATTTTATTTGTATTGGTAAAACTGACCTGAAACTGACACAAGTTTATTAGAAAAAGGACTCTGTAAAAGCAAGTGGGCTGGTCTTCTTACTTAAGATGGATGTGCCAACTTCTAGTATGATTAGAGAAATGGATAACTCACTAACATCTGTGCAAACCACAATAAAAAGGGATTTAGTGTTACCCCAAGGAAGGCAAGAGAGGCTGTCTGTCCATTAAACGCTTTATTACAGTGCCAGCAGCTTTTTTCTAATTCAGTTATTCCTGCACGGCGTTCAGCACTCTGACTGCCTGTCATCCCACCAGACAGTGCTTGGGGCTGGGAGGTTTTGTGCAAGGTAGGTGACAATCAAATGAGCCACAGAGAAGAGAGGGGTGCCTGACCCTCGTGAAGGATTAACTACAGAAAGTGAGTGTGATCATGTCACACCATTACTTAGAATTTTCACAGTCAATTTCTGAAAATATGAGATAAGTTCTTAAAGAGGCAGTTTTCTCAGGAGCTCAGCAGACCTGGTGGGGTTTTGTTACACACTGCATGGCAGGGAGCCTGGAGAGGTAGGGCCTGCCGGCGAGGAGGGGCACCGCCTTTCTTGTGCTACCCTGTGTAGGGCATGCTGGAGCCAGGACCCGGGCCCATTCTCTTCCAGGAGTGATGCTCCGAGAAGGAAGAAGAGGGAGCGGTGTCTCCTGGGACCGGCATGCTCTTTCTCCCTCCTCCCCTGCATCCTGAAGGCCAGCCCCCCCTGGGGCAACCAAGCCTCTGGGCATGACCCTTTGGGGATCATGCCCAGAGCGGGGTTTGTGGGAAGCATTTCCAGGTCAGCTGCCAGAGATGCTTGAGCCAGTTTTGTGCCAGGATGAACTGCTCACCTCCCATCACCCCTTCCTACCCGTACAACTTCTACCACCTACCATCACGGTCAGCCACAGGCGGGGGCACTGGGCCTGGCGTATCGGGGTCTGTCCCACAGGACCTCACAGTCTAGCAGCGAAGTAGGCCACATACTGTAAAATATACCATATGCCTGACGCAAATACACTTGAAACACATATAATGGGTCTGGTAAAGGTAAAACAGCAATGCCAAAAGGCACGGCATACTTTAGGGCCAGAACTGCATCTAGTCCTCACTTACAGACTGGAGACCTGAGATGCGGAGAGGCAGGCTCCACTCAGAGCACACCCTGAAATGCCGGGAGGGAGGGCTGGGACCAGAGCATTCACCTTCCACTCCAGGTCCAACCCAAGTTATACTTACCTGGGCCCCACACAGTAGGGGCTTTTTGTCAAGCTAGACGGAAAATGTGATTTCTCCCTTTGTATCTGTATATCTCAATGAGAAAAGTAAACCGCAAACCTCTAAGCTTGGTTCTGCTGAAGTAATTTAACATCTGCTGCCACCTGAATCTAATTGAAACAATTCATTATCAAATTTACTGATCTGCTTAATGATTTTGTACTTCTTTCTCAAAACCACCTTCCGCCTTAGTTAGCCTATGTAAACTACTCTCCCCTTTAAATCTGAGTGCTTGAAGGGACCTGGGAGAGTTTCTGATTCAGGCATTCTCATTTTTAAGATGGGATAACAGAGGTTCGGGGAGGGGTGGGGCGTCAACTTTTATGAAGGTCAGGAAGGACTTGAGCCCAGGCTGCAGGCCCCAGGTCTCATTCCCTGAATGTGGACTGATGGTTCAAACAGCATCTCTAAAGGGAAGGCGAAAGCAAAGCAATGGAAAGGGGTGATTAAAACAGAAAAAAATGAGAGGAAAATAAAAAGGAAGAAGAAAGGAGTTGAGGAAAGGGAAGATGGCAAGCTTTCTTTCCAAGCTGTGCGTTTTTTTATGTTTGCTCGGTGGCAGTCTGTTAAGGAAACACTTCATTGTCACCGAGCACAGAGTCATTAAAGGCACCTTGGAAATTTGGACCCTTTTATTAGAATCAAGGTTTAAATAGCAACTTAATTTATGACACTTCTCAAGGCTGATGGCATTTTTGCTCTAAGGTAAGGTCATCACAGTAAATCCCACCCCCAGCACTTCCCTTTAGAACATGCTAACACGAGAGGCGTTCCCTCTTTACTTTCAAGTAACTGATTATTCAACTGCTAAAATGTAAGTCACATATGTATGGAGGCACGTTTGAGTCCATGGTGTGTTTCTAAAAGAGAGCTTCTTTATATCTTCACGTAAAAGAGAAGAGTGAAAAGAGGGGGAAAACCCACGAATAAGCTTGTGAATAATTAGATCAGAGAGAGATGCCACCTTTTCTCAGTGTTGGAACTGTGAGGGGAAAAAGTACTAGCATATAATTGACATAATTGATCTAGTATTTTTTCCCTTTTTGCTGTAGTAATTTTTATGCATGCCATTGTTGCTGTTATTATCCAGGATGTGATCTTGTGCGGTTGATAATACAGACTAGATATGAATACGGGGACGCACCAGCCAATCACAAATCTATAGTGTCTATTTCTGCATCACCAGGTGCTATCTCATGGGAAATATCCTCTTTTTTGGCAGGCATACAGAGCACTGCATTATCTGTCATTTTCATTAGATTCAAGCTACAGCTGAGCCAAAAAGACTTAGTTCTAGCATATGTGCTCAAAATGGCCAAGCTGCGATTGTCCAAATTCACCCTTTCAGGATTGCATTACGAACAACTGGAGCTAAAGCTGGAAATTAGAGTGAGCAAAGAGCCTGAATTCCATTTGGGAAACTGCAAACACCGTAAGCAGCTAAGATTGGAGCTTATTATCGTGATCACCTCAAAGGAAAGAGGAGACACTGGCTTCCATCAGCAAGCTCATTTTTTAGCACCTCTTAGGTAGGGACGGAGGATGGTGTCAGCCTAGATTTTGAGGCCTCTTAACAAAGAAAACCCAACCTCTTTCATTCCCCTCTGGGCCTCTAATACACTCTGGCCTCCTGGGATGCTGTGTATTCTGTCCCCAGGTTTTGCCCTCGGCCAGCCAACCTTGAGTCCCCTAGGACAGCGTCTACTGCTGGGTGTGTGATTAGGCAGTCTGGGTGGCATGAAAACCAATCACACCTCCAGCAGCAGACAACTCCTACAAGAGTCTTAAGGGATGAAATAATCCAGCTGCAGTGAAGTTGGACCTTCAAACAAATCTCCACCTATTTGATCAATTTAATGGTATGTATGAGCATGTGGAGGGGACAGATCACAAAATTAAACCCAATTTAAAATGCTAAAAATGGGAGCGCTACAGGGTTCAGGAGGCTAGTCACTCTACCCAGGGGACTTGATACTATTTTAAGCACATATTTAAAAGAAAAAAAAGAATAAGCTAGTTGTTCAAGCAGAGAATTGACTTTGTTAAAAACCAAAAGGCCAGTGAGAATATAAAATGGTGCAGCTTCTGTGGAAAATGGTATGGTGGCTCCTCAGATCATTAAACAAAGAATTACCTTATGACCCAGCAATTCCACTGCTGGGTATATACCCGAAAAGAATTGAAAGCAGAGTCTGGGAGGGATCTTTGTACACCCATGTTCATAGCAGCATTATTCACATTATTCACAATAGCCAAAAATGGAGAAACCATCAACAGATGGATGGATAAACAAAATGTGGTCTGTGTGTACAGTGGAATATTATTCAGTCTTAAAAAGGAAGAACATTCTGACACTTGCTACAACACGGATGAACTTTGAAGAGATTGTGCTAAGTGAAATAAATCAGGCACAAAAAGATAAATATTGTATGATTCCACTTATATGAGGTACCTAAAATAGTCAGGTTCACAGAGACAGAAGGTAGAGAGGTAGTTGCCCAGAGCTGGAGAAGGGGAGAGGGAGGAGTTATTGATTAATAGGTACACAGTTTCAGTTTTGCAAGATGAAGAGAGTTCTGTCTTTGGATGACAGAGATAGGTAGTTGCATAACAACACGAATATAGTTAATGACATTGAACTGCACACTTACAAATGGTTAAGATGATAGATTTTATGTGTATTTTACCACCATAAAAAATTGGAAATAAATGGTTAGAATGATACGTTTTATGTTATATATATTTTACTACAATTAAAAAAGTAAAAAGCAACAGGCTTGAATTTGTTTCATTAAATCCTCTTTATTGTCCAACCGACTTGCTTCCCAACGATGCAAGTTGGTGTCACCAGATGCCACCAGAAGGTTGGGACCTCAGCATCCTCTTTGGGTTCAGAACAGTGTTTGAGCAGCAAGTAAATACCTTTGTTAACAAAAACAACAACAATAAAAACTTTTCTGGCCACTTGTAGAAGCCACCACCTGGACCCACAGTCTGCCCGAGTCTGTGACCCAGGAATCCCAAGCCGTGCTGGAGTCTTCCACACTGGCATTGAGGGTGAGTCCTTGGCCACATCTCCCTTGAGCTGTATGAAAAGTTCCAAAGACAGCAGAAACATCCATAATTTGTCCCAGAATCATACTGTGTTTTTATGCCTGGGCAGTGACTTCACACACCACAATGGCAGAGAGGATTTCTACAGGGAGAAATCTGCTGACGAAAACGTTGTCCTGAACCACATACTGCTGGCATCGTGTCTGCGGCAAATGGTTCACCATTTTTCTTCTGTGCTGCTAGTACAGGTTGGTGAATGACAAGCAAGCAGGGAGACAGGTGGTGTGAATGTTTGGGAAGTCAAGGAGCACTTTGGGTCCAGGAGTGCAGGTCCAGGAAGGAGGTCACCAGAGCTGAGTGGAGGAAAATCTGATGATGGTTGTTTTGCCATAACAAAATGCCATAGACTGGGTGGCTTACATGGACATTTACTGTCTCTTCATCTCCTTGTAAGGGCACTAATCCCATCATGAGGGCCCCACCCTCATGACCTTATCTTGTTAGGAGTCCAAGCTCATACAGCTCTCCCCACACACTAGGCCAATAAATGAAGAGATGAGTTGTAGGGCAAAGAAAAGCAACTTTATTCAGAAAGCCAGCAGACCAAGAAGATGGTGGACTGGTGTCCAAAGAACCATCTTACCCAAGTTAGAATTCAGACTTCTTTTATACTAAAAGGGGAGGGGGTGTGTTTGGTTGCTGCAAACTTCTTGGTGTCAGAATCCTTTGTTCTTGTAGATGTCCACATAGGTCAGGTCACAATGTTCCTATCAACCTCCAACAAGACAAATGGTATTCTCTGTTATGCAACTTTTCCTCTCTGTATGAGTGGAAAAGTGTTATACCTTTAAAGGTCATAGCCTTGAAAACAGCTATCCGGTATATTTCAGGTTATAGGCAACATTGTTAACTTGTAGCAAAAGCAATAGAATATAAAGGTTAAAGTAAAAGAAACAGATCCAACATGGAGTCAGATTTGTTCTCTCTTATTACAATCTAACCCTAATTACCATCCAATGGCCCCACTTCCAGATACTGATACCTCACAGGGTTCTTGGCCTTCCCCAATCAATAGAAATTGACTAGAGTCCAGACAAGAAATTCAGGCAAGGCTTTATTTGGGCCCCTGCAGCAGGGGGGAGAAAGAACAAGAAACAAGTTTCCTTGCTCCCTTCCTAAAGGGGGGGCGTGACATGGTTTCTTGTATGGGGTGAGGCTAGGGGTGTGTCCAGGGTTGCAGGGGAGGCTTAGGTGTTTTGCCCATCCCTTTGATGGTATTGAGTGGGGGGGGGGGGCATGCACAGTACCCTGCTTTTGCTCCTGACACCCTGTTTTTGCTCCCGACACCCTGTTTTTACTCCCAACACCCTGTTTTTGCTCCCAGCTCTTTAGAAATGGCAGTTGGGTTTTTTGGTCTTTTTGTATCTTTTTGTCCAGAATTTGCACATGCACGCAGTTATTTTTAGTCACATATAGTTTCTTTGTATTTTGTTGCTTGATGAGAGGTGTGCCCAGGTGCAAGCACTGCAGCAGGTGGTCCCAGGTCCCAGCCTGTATTGAGACAGGGTTGGGGCTTCAACATATGAATTTGAGGGACATAAACATTCAGTCTGTAACAAATGTGGTTTTTATCTTCACTGAACCATTCATCCTGTAGCTGGAGTGAATGCCCCATATCCACTCAGCTCTCAGCCCTGTGGTCCTCCTGATCTCACTTCCTGCCATACTTAGGGCTCCATGTTTCTGTTATATCCCTCCAATTCCAGGCAGACTGGAGGGTTCAGTTTACGAATAGCAAATTAAAAATAACCTACAAAATATCTGATTTTTAAAAGATGTTCTCCTACAGGAGCCCTGTTGTCTATTAATTGTACCATGTTTTGAAACAACATAATTTTTTTTTATTAAAAGAAATTTTCTCTTGTATTGTCCTTTCAATTATCACCATGTTACTGAAAAAGAGGTAAGGCAATCAGAAAACAGTTGAATGAGAGAATACACAAACAAACTTTCAAACTGTCTTTCAGCAAGTGAGGCTAAAGTTATTGAATATGCAAATTGCCTTATTAAAAGAAGAATGATGTCTTTTTCAGCAATCAGTTTAATTACAGTGGAACCCTTCAATAGAGAAATCAACTTGTTTCTCAGAATAAAAATTCTTTAGAGAGGGAATTTAGGTATAACAGATATAAATGAGAAGATTTACATGGGGCAGGAAAAAGTACTTACATAAATGGACCATGAGCTTCTAGGAGAGGCACAGGAGAGACCGGACACCCAGTTGCCCTGCCAGTGTCTTGCTGAGACTGGTTTACCTGCCTTTCATTCTCCTGCTCCAAAGCTCAGAGAGAGGAAAAATGTAATGCCCTATGAAAGGGGTTTATCCAAAGTGTACTTAAGGACACATATTCCCTACAGAAGCAGTACGAATTGCGTGGGGTGAGATGCTTATGCACTAGGACCAGAACAAAAGTGATTTAATCATTTAGAAGATCTTTCATCAGAACTCTGTCCATTCTACTCCAGGCCTTTCCCTCTCTCCCCTAGTGACCACCAAACTTTGCCTGCTGGTTCTTCATCAGACAGAGACAACAATGTCAACGAATGAAGACCTCAGGAAGTTGCTCTGGTCAGAGTGTTAGGGTGAGTAGGTTCGGATGTACCCACATCCCACAGCCCACATGCTCAGATGCTGCAGTATCATGGTACCCTTGGAAAGGTGACAGACCAGGATTTAAGGCAGAGGTTTGGAACCAGACTTCTTGGGTTGAATCTCAGCCACATAGAATATTAACTTATTGACGGCAGGCAAGTTGTTTATTCTCTATGTGCCTCAGTTTCCTTGTCTATAAAGTGAGAAGATAACACTATGTCATAGGATGGTTTTGAAATTTAAAGAGAAAAACCAGGCAACAACTGAGTGTAATACCTGGCATGTAGCAGGCACTCAATTAACATTAGCGGTAGTAATGGAGGCAGCAGCAGCAATAGATCAAATCTCCTGTGCACATTCAGATACTTTGTTACCAACTTTTACACAGTCTGAAATGCAAAACATGAAATTCACACATACTCAAGAAACAGCACAGGCAAATGTTCCTTCAGTGAACCTTGTAATCTTGAGCACCTACCATATGCCATCAGTGAACAAAACTGAAAAAAATCTCTGGGCTTTTACATTCTCGTAGAAAGACAATATATAAGAAGCATAATAAACATATGTATTATATAGTATTCAGAAGTATCTACATGGAACAAAAGGATAAAGCAAAGAAAGGTGTCTCAGAAGACCTGGAGTGAGGTGAGCAGCTGTCATGTAAATAGATGGTCAAGGTGGATCTCACTGAGAAGGTGAAATGTGAGCAAAGACTTCAAATAGGGAAGGGAGAGGGCCATGGATATGTAGGAGGAAAGGGTCCCAGGCAGAGGTGCAAAGGCCCTGGGGCAGAAGTGGGCCTTTCATATTCCAGGCACAGCAGCAGGTCCATGGGGCCAGAGAGGTATTGGGGAAACGTAGAAGACAGTGTCAGAAGGCAATTGAGGTCAGATTACACAGGTACTAGTGGGCCACCATAATGACTTTGGCTTACACTTGGATGAAATGGGGAGCCTTTAGAGGATTTTGAGCAAAGGAATCGTATTAATTATCTGACTCATGTTTTAAAAGGAAAAACAAGCTTTTGAGTCAACTGGGATGAATGGAGGACCTGTGAGGAGACTACTGTACATATCCAAGGTTGTAGCAGTGGATATGAGAATATTCTAAATGTGGGAATATTTTAAAGGGCAATCCAATACGCTTACCTAAGAGATTAGATGTGGGGTCTGAGAGAGAGGGGACAAGACGACTCCAAGATTTCATTTAATTAATGCAAACTACTCTGAAAACAAGGAATCCACGACAACCTTGTTTAGTGTGAGAATACATTTACACTTACATGACCTAAATTGCCATGGCCTTACCTAGAGTACTGAACTCAATACAACCAAATACTGCATAGTAAAAATGAGGTCAAATTAAGAAAATATCACCTACATCTCAGATGAGAAATATTCTCACATGAAGAAGTTCTGGACATCAAGTGGTAGATGGAAGGCACCCATCAATATTATCTTCTGCCTGTTCCTTGAACACAACAAATGTGTTCCTACCCCAGAGCCTTTGCACATGTGATTCCTTCTCCCAGACCTTTGAACAGTTGGCTCTTTTTCCTCATTAGCTCAAGTATCCTCTCCATTTGGGTCACATACCTGTTGTATTGGTCAGGGTTCGCAGAGAAACAGAACTGACAAAGTGCACATAGAGATAGAAAGAGATTTATTATAAGGAATTGGCTCACATGATTACAGAGGCTGAGAAGTCCCAAGGTCTGTAGTCATTAAGCTAGAAAACCTGGAGAGAGCTGATGGTATAAGTTCCACTCTGAAAGCCAGCAGGCTTGAGATCCAAGCGGGGCAGATATTTCAGTTGACATATGAAGTCAGGAAAAGATGATGCCCCAGCTAATGCATTCAGGCAAGAGGAGTTCCCTCTCACTCTTGAGACTTGAGAAAGATGATTTTAGCTTAAGTCATACGTGGGACATTTTTCTTCACCGTTTTGGTAATATTTATGCTCATAGCATTTAACATTTTCATTCTATTCAGGCCTTCAACTGATTGGATGAGGCCCACCCACACTGGGGAGGGCAATCTGCTTTACTCAGTCTACTGAGTCACATGTTAATCTCATCCAAAACATCCCTACCTACAGACACACCCAAAATAATGTTTAACCAAATGTCTGGGTTATTGTTTTATGTGGGCACCCCGTGGTGCACACACAAAATTAACCATCACACCTGTTTTGTCCCTATTGTGTTTGTCATTTTATGAGATTATCTTAGTTTTTGTTTGTTGATCTGTCTATCTGTGTGCTTATCTTCCCTATGAGGATATAGTCTCTGCCAGCAGTTTGTTGCACAACTGAACTAGTGACTACATGAAGGAAGAACAATTCCATGTGTTATTTGAGATTTAGGAGAGAGAGGCATGGAATTTCCCTGAGGCCAGGTGACGTGGGTTCAGAGAGATGATGGCACTTGATGAGAAACAGAAGGAGCCCAGGGAAGACAGGATGGGACTAGGGCAAGGGACTGGGGAGGAAGTGGACGGGATGAGATCAAACCTTATGGGAAGAGACAGAAATCCATCTCTGACAGCCAAATCCCCCTGCATGCATTCTGGCTTTTATTTTTAATCTGGAGTGAAACATCTCCTGACCTGACCCAGCTTGCCTGTGAGCCAATGCAACAAATCAAAGCCCAGCAGGGCGGGTTCCAGGCTGGGCTTCCTTGGGAAAGTGAGGGGGCAGCAAGAGTGGAAATGAGCTCGTGGTCTCACCCCAGCCCTGGGCGGCCATTTGTCTACAGGACAAAGGGGCCGGGTGGGCCCAGTTCATCATGATGGCAAGGCTGCCCCCAGAGGCCCAGAGTGGGACAGTCAGGAGGGTAGAGCCCCATAGACACAAACAACCCTCGGCCAGAGTTCTTACATCAGCATTCCTGTGGGCACAAGGGGTTTTGTGTTTTGTTGATTGATTTTAATGAAAAAAGAAAAGAGAAGCTGTCTTCAAGTGTTAAGTGCTATGTGCATAAATGTTACCAAAAGGGTGAAGAAAAATGTCCCACGTATGACTTAAGCTAAAATCATCTTTCTCAAGTTGTCATGGGATTGTTTTTTTTAATAAATCTTAATAGCATGATTAGTTTTAGAGGCAGTGTTTGGAGTATCTTCCTCAGGGGCTTTCCCTGCAGAGAGGTTCTAGAGGGGCTGAGCTGTGTGATCAGAGTTTGATCAGAGTCTCAGAGACAGGACAGGTCCCTCCTGGGTGGGGTCACTGGGAGGGAACACAGCCTGGGGAGGAGACAGGAGACTCTGGCCCCGGGTGGGTGGGAGGAGCCAGAGTTCCCGGAGACACTCGCCTCGAGCATGGTGTGCCTGTACCTCGTCCTTCTGGGTCGGGGTGGCACCTGCTGGCACCAGGCCAGGAGCGGCTGCACGGTGGCTGGTGCCCTTCCTCCTGCCTCCTGTCCCTGAGCAATAGGGCCCTGGCCCCTATCTGTAGGGAGCCTGACTCAGTGCCTAGACCTCGGGAAGGTTCTGCTCTTTGAATCAAGATGATAGAGACATAGTTCTACCCCTAGGAGCCTACGATCACGGGAAGAACCCCTCAAAGAGAGAGAAGACCAACTCCGAGACAAGAGGGGCTGTGACTTGGATCTGCAGAGCTGGGCATTCTGGGACCAGAGCCCTTGAGTCCGTTTACACAGGAGGTGAGAAGAGAGGGCTCTCCAGACAGGTGACAGGGACCAAGGCCAGAGCCGGTGATGAGAATAACCTAGTCCAAGGAACAGCTAGGAGATGGTCCTGCCTGGATCCACCACCAGAAATTCCCTAGGTCCCAACAGGCCTAAGGAGGTGGGGTCGGGGGAAGAATGGTGGACACATCTGTGGGAGTTGATGATCAAGTTTCTAACTTTTAAAACTGACTTTGGAACACAGAGCTGAAAAAGAACACAGACAAGTCAGTAAGAAACAGCTCAAAAGAAAAACAGAAAAAGATGTAAAGAGACACTTTGCAGAAGCGGATATCCAAGTAGCCAGTGAACGTGTGAGAAGCTGCCCAACCTCGTTAAACTTCAGGGAAATGCAAATAAAAACCACAATGCGATATCACCACGCAAAATGGCAAAGATGAAAAGAGCCAGGGGTGGAGGAGCATGTAGACCCAACAGAGCCCTCAGCCCTGCTGGGGGAAGTGGGGATCGGTACAACCACTCGGGAAAGCCGTTTGGCACTATCTACCCTGTGTACCCTCCACCCCGCACTGCCTCCCTCTGAGGCTGCCGCCAGAAGCCGCAGGCACAGTACCAGCTGCACTAAACATAGTCGCCTGAACAGGACACCATCAAAGTTCCATCCGTGGGAGGATGGGGAAATAAATGGACCGCGGTGCAGTCCCAGGATGGATGACTGCAGGCATGGTGTACTTCAATTTAAACATTTCTAAAAACGACTCGGGGTTTGGGAAGAGTGGGAGGAGCTAAGGCCTTCGGGTGGGTTCCCAGGAGCTGCAGGAGAGGAGTGATGACAATGGTGGTGGCGGTGGTGCTCTGCGGCTTTGAGAGCATAAATCAGACTGTGAGGCCTCTGTTTACGGTTCTGTGATGCATTCTGGCTGCGCTTAAGATAAAGCCCAGGCTCTTACCTCCGCCTCCAAAATCACGTGTCCAGCCCCCGCCTGCACTTCCTCTCTGTCCTCACTCACTCTGCCTGGCCACCTTGCCCTTGCCAAGGTCACTCCCACCTACGGACGTTTCTCTGGCTCGATTTCTCTTCCTCCTGAGCTTTATTCAGTTCATCTCTTGAGAGAGGTTCCCTGACTGCCTTCGAAGCTGCTGCATTAATTGCACAACCCCAGGGTATGCCACTGCCTTCCCCCCACGTCCAAGTGAATGACACCTTGGGGTTGGTGCAGGGCACTGCCTAGCCAGGCGCTCTTTCTTCCATAGTACTTTGCTCCATTTTTTTCGTAGGTATTATTATAGGTGTTCAGGTGTCTGAAATGACCTTGTTCATTGTCAATCGTTTATTGTCTGTTCTCTCCTGCTAGAATATAAGGTCTTTGAGGGCAGAGACCTCATCCTTCTTATCCACAGCTCTAACCCCAGTGCCTAAGTTAAGATAGGTGCTTACTGATTAATTATGTGTTGAATGAATAAATAAAAGCACAGCTGGGAAGTGAGGGTGGTTGTGGGAGTCCCAAGAGCGAGTGAGGCCCTCAGCCCTGTGCTTGCACAGATTACCCCAACTGGCACCTATCTCACTGGGCTGCTGGGACGATTATTGTGATCCCCATTTTCCAGGTTGGGAAACTGAAGCTTGGAGACAAGAGAGGTGGTGTCCATGAGGAAGGGTGACAACCAAGATTTACACTCCCCACCCGGGCCCTGCTCAGAGCACAAACCCTTCTATGTGCCCATCACTGGGCAGACTCTGGGCCCTCCTTGAACTGCAGCCTCTGGAGTGAAACAACGGGGCAGCCGGGAACACCCTAGGCCTAGCACAGCCCAGAGGGAGCCCTGTGGGCACCGCCAAGAGCCTGTCTCCTCCCCTTCCCCCATCTGAGAATGGTGCTGGCAGCTGTCACAGCCCACGAAGCTCAGAGACTGTTTCATTGATGGAGACAGCTTCCAGGGCAGTCCAGATCCACTTCAAACCACCTTGGCAGCACCCGGCCACACTGACCAGATCAAATTTGAACTTGCAGTGGCTGACGGACACCAGCTGACTTGAGGACAGGGGCCGTTAGGTCAGCGCTTCCCAGCCCGTTCATTTCTCATGGAAGTTGAGGCCATGTCTGCCTACAGCCCCAGCTCCGCTCCAGCCAGAGCACTGGCCCCCTTCCTAGGCACATGGTGCCTCCAGGGCAGTCTGGGGTCCTGCATGTGGCATCCCAGTAGCCTGTGCAGTATGTCTGCCGGGTTTCCTGCACCCCATGACCCCTCACCCACTCTCCCATCCTCTGGACCCCCTAACATAGAGAACCTCAGGCAGGGAAAAACCCTATTTTCTCTCCCTAGCTCACTACATCTCTTCTTCACTAGCCTGAAGCCAAAGCTCTTTCTCTCCTCCTGAAGCGGCCTCTTTTATATCACCCAGGCATCCCCTCCACACGGCCTGGGCACCCCCTTCACCCTCCATGCCCACCCGTTGTCTAATTAGCAGCTCCTGACCGGGCAGCTGCACAGGCACTTGACAAGGAAGTCTTCTCCCCCACGCCAGGCTCAGTTCCAACGTGTGGAAATGACTGCTGTTTCCTGTAAATCAGGAAGGAGTAAAGGTCATGCCCACTATAAGGTCCTAAACCTATTTGTACCCTGGTGTGCCCTCAGGAAGCAGGACAGAAAGGGCTGGAACCACAGGGCACGCTGACCTCCACCTCCGCAGCTTCCCCACCTCCCCACACCACGGCCTGCCTTCCAGGAAGCCCCACCAGGAGGGAGGAGCCAGGGTTGTCAGCCCACTGGGATTGGCTCCCTGGAGCTGCCAGAATTTGACACGTCTACCAAAGTGATGGGGTGGGTGAAGAAAGCCGTTACTCTAAATTCCAGACTCGGGCTTCCCTCGTGGCGCAGTGGTTGAGCGTTCGCTTGCCGATGCAGGGCACACGGGTTCGTGCCCCGGTCCAGGAAGATCCCACATGCCGTGGAGCGGCTGGGCCCGTGAGCCATGGCCGCTGAGCCTGCGCGTTCGGAGCCCGTGCTCCGCAGCGGGAGAGGCCCCAACAGTGAGAGGCCCGCGTACCGCAAAAAAAAAAAAAAAAAAATTTCCAGCCTCTTATGGGTAGGTAACAGGCTAGCAGGGGAAGCCCAAGAAGCCAGGCCCTTGTCCCTGATGGGAGAACAGTGATACGGGGTCTGCCCAGCTGGATCCCAGTCAGGTCCCCCAGGGCAAGGCCTGTGCCCCATTCTTATGTCCTCTCCACTGCAGGCCCGGCACCGAGGGGGCAGACCGTTGAGAGAATGCCAAGGGTATTTAGCAGGCTACCATATTAGTCTTCCTGGGGCTGCTCTAACAAATTACTACTAACTTGGTGACTTAAGCAAGAGAAATTTACTCTCTCACAGTTTTGGCCACAAGTCTGGAATCAGGGTGTCAGCAGGGCTGTGTCACCTCAGGGACTCAGCCGGCAGCCGCTGTCAATAACGGTGTTACTTGATTCGTAGCCACGTCACTCCCATCTCCGCTCTGTCTGTACATCCCTTCTCTTCCGCGTGCCGCTGGGTCTAATTTCCTCTGCTTTTCTCTTATAAGGATACACATGATTGCATTTAGGACCCACCTGGATAATCTAGGCTAAACTCCTTTCAAAATCCCTAACTTAATCACAGGTTTCACCATATAAATTGATAGTCATTCTTTACCATATATGGTAATATTCACAGGTTCCAGGGATTAGAAAGCAAATATATTGAGGGGGGCATATTTTTCTGTCTACCACAGCTATTATTAATAACTTGGGATCTCAAGGCAGGAATTGTCTCATGGGATGCTCATGGCTACTGAAGGACCAGGTGCTAGCGTCGCCCCACGGGATGCATGGGGCGGGAGTGGAGGGTGGGGACAGAGCAGAGATATTGATGTTCATGATGCTAATGGAACAGAAGTCTAGAGGCTCCAGTCATCCTGCTTCAGCTGCCCCCCACACCCATTCTTGTAATGGAGCGCTGGGGACACGGCCTTGGTGACTGGAGTGGAGTCTAATGGGCCTGGGGTTAATCCTGTTCCTGCCTCAGTCTCTGCATCACTCCAGCTCACAGCAGGGTTATTCTGTGTGTTAGAGAAAACAACATATGAAGCTCCGTAGCTCAGGGTGTGGCGAAGAATAAGCATCTAGTCAATGGTAGATATGATTATTCCTTTTGTTTAATTGGGTAAATGTTTCTGGTCCCTCTTGCGTGATAAGGCTGGATGGTGGAGTGCCAGCAGCAGTGGTAGGAGTTCTTGGGGGGCAAAGCCAGTGGCTCCTCATCCGTCCCCTCCTTCATGCCTGCATACCACAAAGATACTTTGAGAACATTGCATGTGAAGCCCCTTCTCGGCAGGGACTCACGGGGCAGGTGCGGAAGGAAATTGTGTTCCAGGGTGAGAGGTATTATCAGAGAATTGTCATCTAGACCTTAGAGGATGGAGTTATGAAAAAGGAGAGGCGAGTGATGTCTCCTCTAAAAGGCAATGCTTGAACTGAGTCCCAAAGGATGCAGCCATCGGATACTTGAGCTTTAGGTGCCAATAGCTGAAAGTTTGCTAAAGAAATATGCACCTTGTGTCTTGGGGAAGATGGTGGTGGGGATCAGGAAACAGTGGCTGATGGCACCATAAGAACCTTGCTTGGGGAGACCCCGCTAATAACACTGATGGTAATTACATGGTCCTACGACTGGATGGCCAGAGTCCTGGCAGGAAATCTAGGGCATACCCCAGGGTGGCTAGAGAGAGTTTAATGACAGGACCACTGACAATGGTGTGGGGAGGCAGTAAAAAAAAAACACCAAGGGATGAGGAAGCACCCAGGGCTAGCAGCAGTGGTAAGCCATTACCATTACCACCCCAAAGCCTAAAGGATCAAGGAAGGAGCCACCTCCAGACCCAGAGAGCTGTGGCAGTGGGAGAAGGCCATCTGATGGGAACTGTGACCTTCAGCAGATGAATACAGCCATTCTGAATTTAGGGCTCGGAAGGGAGAAAGCCAGGGCGATAAATAGTCTGACTTCCGTCTGACCTCTTTCTCTTGTGGACTCCCCATTGGCCATTCCCAGCTGAAAATCAGAAGGCTAGGGAAGCTGTGGATGAAGTCCTTATGGGTCAGCTTCTTGGAGTACAGACCAGGAGGAGAAGAATAGGGAGTAAATCTGGAGGGGCAGAGAATCCTGCCCGATGATGAAGATGGTGATGAAAATGATGATGATTATAATGATGACAATGATGGTGGTGATGGTGGTGATGGTGATGGTGATGGTGGTGTTGCTACAGCTGATGCTGGTAGTAATTGTGGTGATGATGGTGGCAGTGATGGTGTGATGGTGGAGATGGTGGTGACCATGGTGCTAGTGATGATGATGGTGGTAATGGTGGTAGAGATGATGACGACAGTAAAGTTAAATACCATTATTGAGTTTCTATATAACCACTCACTGTTCCAAGGGCTTTCAAGCTTCACACCAGCCCAGTAAGATAGGATAGTAGAAATTCTCAGAGATCTGGGAGACCTACACATGGATCAATAGCCAGAATTGTCCTCTACTCCCTTGGACCTCCCCCAAAACACATGGTTTGGCAAAGCACCTGGTCCTAGTGACTTGCGTTTTAATAACGTGTATTTGCTCGTCTTCCTTAACCCTCTGTGAACTTCTTTAAGTGAGTTTGTTGTCTGATTATCTCTGAAACCCCCGGCTTGGCAGTGTCTAATAGAGTGCCTCAAGAATTGCTAAGCCAATGATGATGAATGAGTGAATGAATGAGTGAATGAATAAAGAGAGACTCTGTGACAACAGGATGTGGAGAGTGAGGTCCTGGACTGAGACCTGCTCTCTATGGAGCCTGGCCCATCACAGGCACTTAGTGTATATTGGAGAAGGGCCAACACAGTGGCACTGTGGCATTTCTGTTTTCTCTGGTGCCCATTTGCTCACGTTGAAACATGAACTGAAAAACTTCCAAGTTTTACAAAGCTATTTAGTTCCCTGAAACTTACCCAAGTCCAAACTCTGAGCTAAGAGTGAGGATGTCTGTGCTACATCTCAATGCTGCACGTGGAAACCCACAGCCCAACATAGCTCAGAATTGCTAATCACCTTCGGATTGTTGTGTTAATAAGTGAAAATACAGAGAAACACAAACCTGTCTTCCTGTTTATTTAATTTTGGTCCCAAAAAACGTCGCTAAAACATATTGCTGGGCATGCCACAGATGTTCCTTCTCTTACACGTGCGAGATATTGAAAGTGAGAGCTGGACGCTTTGACAGAATTTCTGTCGCTTTGATGATAACTGCGGGCAGGCCATTTTCCTACCACTGGGGCCTGTCATTTTATCTGATCATTCCCCTGTGCAGAGGTCCACGGCGGGGCTGACGTGTAATTCTGTGTAATCTACCATAACCTGCTCAAATAGACTGATAAAGGTATACAATTAAAAAAAAAAAAGTTGAGCTGTGCCATCTCTTGTCAATTCACCTGCTAATTTCACTATATGCAGAGTGTATATAATGACCTGCTTGGTAGGTTACTAAATATTGGGTTGTTCTTCCCAGAGCTCATTAGGGTGAGAGGTGACCTGGCAGGACGTGTGGCTCTCCAGTTTGACACTGAAGTTTTAACTAACCGGATAGAAGAGATTTAGAGCCGCTTACCAATTTCCGTCGTGGAGCACAGGCTCCGGATGCGCAGGCTCAGCGGCCATGGTTCACGGGCCCAGCCGCTCCACGGCATGTGGGATCTTCCCGGACCGGGGCACGAACCCGTGTCTCCTGTATCGGCAGGCGGACTCTCAACCACCGCGCCACCAGGGAAGCCCCGCTTACCAATTTTGAAAGAACCGAGCAGAACAGCGCTGTGTTCTCGCATCTTGTCCTAGTTTATCTTCCAAGGGCTGGGGCCATTATTTTTAGAACAAGAAGGTGTCATCATTTAGATTGATTGCAAGAGAGGAAACCCATCCAGCATTCTGTGGCTTCAAGGATTTTCCTTACCATGTGGGCAGCAGATTCGTATGGACTTCAGTAAAGGGGGGCAGGGTGGATTCTGTGTTAGGTACTGGTACTGTTACCTGGGCCATGTCATCTGTGCTGGGGAGCTGGACTCCCTGGGGCAGGGAGGGGGTGTGTCCTTCCTGTCTGAGAGTTTTTCTTTAGAATCTCTCTGTGGTGGCTGGGCTCAGGCCGGGTGAGAGGAGAGAGCCCTTTCAGCCACTTGGGGAGTGAGAACAGGGGGCCGGTGGGCTCCAAGGAGCTAGACTAGAGTCAGCCACCAGGAGGGGGTGCCATGCTAAGCAGAAGGTGTGGACATAACCACTTGGATGGACCCGCACTGGCAGAACTTGTGTTTTGCTGATGTGCCCACTGACCGACGGGAGAAGTGCAGTGAGGCAGACAGAACATGAGGAGGTGAAGATACAGCCCCAGGCCAGGACGCTCTCGAGGCGGCCTTGTCCTCTTTCTAGTTATTTATTTATTTTACCAATTCTTCAGCCAATTCCATCAAGTGAAACACTGGCCCCCTCATTATAGATGCTCAGTGCTGACTAATTAGCATTAATGAGGAGCCTTCTGTCCTGTGCCAGGCTGAGAGGGCAGCTATATGTCAGCCCCCCAATATAAGACAGAAGGAGCTGGAGCCCTGGCCAGAGGCACCAATGCTCCAGCCCCTGTTGGCACCTCCACTGCAGGCGAATTTGGTGTCTTTCAATACCATTCCAGACCAATATTGCTATTGTGTGGATTAAAGGAGTCTTGATAGCCACATGCTCCAAATAAAGATAATCTTTGTTATGCATTGAGTATGAGATATGAACTTGGCCATATCCCCAGTGCCAGTGCCATTATTCTCTGCCCACAGTCTAAGCAAGAACCTCAGATGTAAAGGCCTTCTCAGGAGGCATTTGGAGACGGCTGGATTCAAGCTGGGTAAACGCCTTCCCAAATAATCACTCCTGCACTAGTGCTGTGTATCTAGCCAAAGTGGAGAGTGCATGCCAAATTCAAGACCAGAGGGCTCCCGTCCCAGGGAGAATAGAATCACCGGTGCAATCATCTTCAAGCTCCTCTCAGCTGTATCCAGCTAAGGCCTGCTTGGGGATGGGTGAAGACATTTGTCTCTTTCCTTTTATAAATGTGCCTGCAACATTGCTGAATTATAGGTCACGAGAGAATGCACAGGCCCAGGGAAAATCCAAATCCTAGGAAGTACCTGAGGATTGACCCTCTACCCCCACCCCGATCCAGGAACCTCATTCCAGGTGCTTCTGAGGGAAGCAGAGGTCCTCAAAACGAGAAAGGCGAAACTGGGCTTTGCTTGTAATGTCAGGCACTCTTCAACTTTCTCTTCAGAACGGCCTTCCTTTGCAGCCAGAAGTTGGCTTTAATGCAAACTATGGCAGGACCACCATGTGTCAGATGTCATAGTGGAAAATCGGTTTATTTCTTAGACAAATCATGCATGTGTAAGAATCTACTTCATGGAGGACAATCTACCATGGAAGTGAAACTCATGGGCTCTAAAATAGGGAGTGTGATGATTAATATTACGTGTCAAATGGCTAGGCCATGGTACCCAGGTATTTTGTCAAACACATTTGGATATCGCTGTGAAGGTATTTTTAAATGAGATTAACATTTAAATAAGCAGACTTTGAGTAAAGCAAATTGTCCTGCACGGTGTGGATGGTCCTCATCCAATCAGTTAGAGGCTTTAATAAAGACAGACAGCCCCCAAGGAAGAGGGAATTCCGCCAGCAGACTGGGTTTGGACCTTGAACTACAGCATCAGCTCTTCCCTGAGTCTCCAGCCTCTACCCTGCAGATTTTGGACTTGCCAGCCTCCACAATCACGTGAGCAAAGTCCTTAAAATAAACCTATGTGTGTATTATGAATGTATGCATCTATCTATCTACCTACCTACCTACATCCTATTGGTTCTGTTTCCCTGGAGAACCAAACCCTGAGTACTACTAGTAGGACCTAGAAAGAAGGGAGCACTGTCTGCAGGGACCATAGAGGACAGAAGACTCTAGCTGCCACCAGCGTGCAGGTGTTGTCATAATGACAACCTATTCAACACATGCCTTTTCCTTACCCAGGCTGAAGACAGGGTGCCAGGCCATGGGGCCCAGGCCTGCCCATTTACCTTGTGAAAAGTATGAGAAATGGAATTCTGTGGCTTGACCAGCTCTGAATGGAGACTGCCCTGAGAACGGAAAAATGAAATATCCAGATACATTAGAAAACCTCATTGCTGGGATCGCTGCTGAGAACTGCTTTCCACAGAATCTTTTCATGGCTTTCCTGGCTCTAAAGCTGGAAAGCCACAGAAAGATGGCGGGTAGGGAACCAGGTGTGTTTGGGATGTCCCTACCTGAGTAAATGGGAAATGGCAAAGAGCCAGGCAGCCCCTGGTTTCCTGAGGGCAGTGATCAATGTAGAGTGCATCCTATTGTCTTCAAGGCACATTGGTCCATCTTAATATGGCTCAAACTTTATTAAGGGAATCTGAGGGGTCAGCTACCTGCCGCTGTGGGGAGCTGATGCTTCCGTCTCACACAATTCGATGAGCCAGACGTTTTGCTTTCTCACTGATTCCATCCCCCAAAAGGAAGAGGTGGGTAGGCCACTGAAGTGTTTTGACTGAAGTGTCTTCGGTGTTCCCTTTCTAATAAAGGGCCATATATTAGTGCCGAACAGTCATTTTTTTGGAGCACTAAAGTAATACCAGGACTCTCATTGCTCAAGAAACTGCTGAGCAGAATCTTCCAACAATGTGTCTCCCCGGCATTCCTAACCCTATTGATAATGATAAAGTCTCATAAATCTAGGTAAATCTTTAATTACGCCTTCAGAACATGACGACATTACGACTGTGACATAGTCATAAAGGGCACATTCAAAATTAGCTCCGTATACATTTTATGAATATGTAAAAGGGTAGAGGTAGCTAGAGTTAAAAAGGAAAGACAAAAAAAAATGTGTTTTTACTATCTTGTCGCAATCATCTTTTAAAATGGGATTTTAATTCCTTTTTAAAAATAATTGTTGGGAAAAGCTCTGTCTCTTGACTTCTACAATTTTTATTAACATCCACAGCATCAGCTTTGCTCAACCCTATTGCACGTTTACAAAGCCTACAGTCTGCAACACAGGGAGTATATTCCTCTATGTTAAAACACCTTTTGGCCTAAAAATTGTTCCTCTTCATATTAAGTATGTGTGAGGTATTTATGGAGAAAGGAGTGCTGTTTTTATGAGGTCCTAAGAAAGCCTAGGGTTTGTTTCATTCCCTCCAATCAGGGTGACTGCAGCCTCATCCTTCCCCCACCCCTGTGTTTGGTTAGTAGCCCTGTGCAATTTATTTTTATCTTCAGCCAACGCATATATTTTTACTTGTGTGAATAATACGGAGAAAGATTAAGTCCTTTTATTTTGCTAATTAAACTGCATTTTTCAAAATCCAGTGAGGTAGTAAGTGACAGGATTAACAAGGGCTCTTTGCAGTTTTGCTGTTTTCTTGATGAGATTAGAGGTATTTTATATTGGGGTAGGAGCTGATGAAGTGGCTTCCTCCACGTGAATGAATGCATGACCCTAGTTTATCACCATGGCTTCATAAAGAAGTCTTCCTTACTGTCGAGAAAGCCCAACCAAGAGTGAAAATGACATTAGCGAAAAGCGAAGCAAAAGGTCAGTAGGCAGGATGAGAAGGGGGAAGGAAAAATGCATTCCTTTGCTTTTTTTTTTTTTTTTTCAAAGGGTTAAGGAAGAGTCCTGGCTGAGTTACAGGCTCTGTGCCCATGGAACAGTCAGTGGGTGAGCTGACCCTCAGAACTGCAGGCTCCTGTGACAGGGACATCTTTCTGAGCCTCTGGAGTTTAAAGGTAAAAATCTTATATTTAAAGAAACAAAAGCAGGGAGACAAGTATGCCTGGGGAGGAAAGCACCAGCTCCCTCTCCCCTGCGCCCTGCAGACTTGTTCCCATCAGCATCCACATACCGCTTGGGGCCCACCTGACCTCTTCGCAGCTACCTGGGCTTAGAGCCCATCTTCCGGACAGTCAGAGGCCAACCCGAGGGAGAAGGCAAAGACCGCCCATCTCTTCTTCCTCACACCTCCCAACCCCCTTCCCGGCCCCCCAGCAACTTAGGAGAGGCAACTGAAATGAAGGAGTGATGCCAAATAAGAGGGGGAAATCAGAGTGGAGGAGTGGTTTGCTAAATACCCTTGTGGTGGCCAGGAAGAAGGATGGCACTGGGGCAGGGGTGAAGACAAACTGAGAGGGGAGCTGGGGAGCGGCTGGGCCAGCTCAGGGCTGGGTGCCTTGGCACACCAAGTCTAGGCAAGTGTGTGTTTATTGTATAATTAGCTCTCTCTCCTCCCCGAATTCCTAAGACCATTTTCCCTACAAGCACATATTATTTTCTTTTTAATAGAGGAAAATTTGCACACAGCAAAATGCACATAAGTGTACGGATGGGTGTATCTTGACAAATGCAAATACGGGTGTAATCCACATCCCTATTGGGAGATAGAAGACTTCCATTACCCCAGAAAGTTCCCTAACGCTCCTTGCCAGCCAGTGCCTGCCTTCCCACCCACTAAAGCAACCACTGTTCTGTGTTCTATTACCATAAGTTAGTTTTGTCTATTCTAGAACTTTATATAAATGGAATCCTACAGATTGTACTCTTTCTGCCTGGCTTCTTTGTCTCAGCACAATATTTCTGTGATTTTCTGTTTGTTGTGGACATCAAGAGTTTATTCATTTTTATTGCTGAGTTGCATTTTGTTGTATGAATGTACCACAATATTTTTATCTGTTGTACTTTTGTTGGACATTTGGGTTGCTTCCAATTTGGGGCAATTATGAATAAAATTGCTGTGCTCATTTTTGCCCAAATCTTTTGCAGGTATATATTTTGATTTCCCTTGAGTAAATGCCTAGGAGTGGCACTGCTGTGTCATAGAGTATATGTTTATTCCATGAGAAACTACCAAACTTTTCCAAAGTGATTACACCATTTTACAGTTAATCAGCAGTGTGTGAGAGCTCTACAGTCTGCTTGTTCCATATCCTCACCAATGTTTAGCATTGACTGTCTTTTAAATTTTAAACCTTCTAGTGAGTTATTCTAGTGAGTACTTACACTTCTTCAAAAAAAAAAAAATATATGGTTTTAATTTGCATTTCGCTAGTACCTACTGACATTGATCACTTTTTCCTATGCTTTTTGATCATTCCAATGGCTTCCTTTGTATCTTTTCACTAGTTTTGCCCATATTTTATTGAGTTGTCTTCCTATTATTGATTTGTATGAGTTCCTTATATAGTCTAAACACTAATTCTTTTCCATATATATATATATATATATATATATATATATATAGCAAAATCTTTTCTCCCAGTCTAGTTGCCACTTACTTATATTTTTTATTAACATGCATAAAATTGACTTCTGTTGATGTACAGTTCTATGACTATTAAAATACATATAGATTCATGTAACTACCACTACAATCAGGATATAACCATTCCATCACCTCACGAAACTCTTCCACTGCTTGTCCATTGTGGTCACACATTCCCCACTCCTAACCTCTGGAAACTACTGATCTGTCCTCTGTCACTCTAATTTTTATCAAGGAGAGTGCCATACAAATGGACTCATACAGTATGTAACATTTTGAGGCTGACTTCTTTTACTCTGCCTCTCTTTGAGATTTAACAAAGCTCCTATGTGTATCAATAGTTCACTCTTTATTCCTGAGTAGAATTTTATTGTATCAATTAATTTGTAATGGTGTCTTTTGTAAACAGAAGCTTTTGATTTAGATCAAGTCTAATTTATCAATTTTTTTCTATGTTACGGACTGAACTTTGTACACCCTACCCCCCCACCCACAATTCATATGTTGAAACCCTAACTCTCAGTGTGATGGTATTTGGAAATGGGGCCTTTGGATGGTAATTAGGACTAGATGAAGTCATGAGGTTGGGGTCCTCATGATGGGATCTGTGCCCTTATAAGAAGAGGAAGAGACACACTCTCTCTCTCTCTCATCCATGTGGGAACACAGTGAAAAGAGAGCCATCTGCAAGCCAGGAAGAAGGCTCTCATCAGAACCTGACCATCCTGGCACCCTAATCTTAGACTTCCAACCTCCAGAACTATGAGACATAAATTTCTGTTTTTTAGGCCTCCCAGTCTATGGTATTTTGTTATGGCAGCCTGAGCTAAGACACTCAGGCTATGGTTTATGTTTTCTATATCATAACTAAGATATGTTTGACTACCCAAAGGTCAATGAGATATTATCTTATGCTTATTTCTAAGAACTTTACAGATTTTGATTTTATATTTAGAGGTAAAATCTACCACAAGTTAATTTTTGTGTGTGGTGTTAGGTAAGTTTTGAGCTTTTTTTTTTTTTTTCATTATGGCTATCCCTCTCTTTAGCATCATTTGCTGAAAGTATTGTCCTTTTCCTGTTGAATTGTCTTGCAGATTTTGTCAAAAATCAACTGTGTAAATCAATTTCTGGACTCTATTCCCTTCCCTTAATCTATGTTTCTATTTTGCACCAATAGAAACCATGTTGATTACTGTAGTTTTACAGGCAGTCTTTTTTTTTTTTTTTTTTTTTTTTGGTACGCGGGCGTCTCACTGCTGTGGCCTCTCCTGTTGCAGAGCACAGGCTCCGGACGCGCAGGCTCAGCAGCCATGGCTCACGGGCCCAGCTGCTCCGCGGCATGTGGGATCTTCCCGGACCGGGGCACGAACCCGTGTCCCCTGCATCAGCAGGCAGACTCTCAACCACTGCGCCACTAGGGAAGCCCTTATAGGCAGTCTTAAAATCAGGTAGTGTAGGTCATCCAAATTTGTTCTTCTTTAATATTGTGTTTTGTTATTCTAGGTCCTTCAGATTGCCATATAATTTTAGATTCAGCTTTTCAATTCAACAATAAAGTCTGCTGGGACTTTGCTTTGTATGGCATTGAATCAATTTTGGGATATAGGCTATCTTAACAATATTGAATCTTCCAATTCATGAACATGGTATATCTCTTTAATACTTAGATCTTCTTTAATTTCTCACAGTATTTTTTTGTACTTTTCAGTGTTGAAATCTTACACCTATTTCCTTACGTATTTTTATTTTATTATGTACAGTATTTTAAAATTTCATTTTCCAATTGTTCCCTGAAAAAATACAAATGACTTTTCAATATTGACCTTGTCTCTAGTAACTTTGCTAAAGTAACTACTATTTCTAATTATTTATAGATTCTTTGGGGAGTTCTACATGTATAATTCTGCATCTGTGAATAATGATAGCTGTGTTTCTTCCTTTCTAAATTTGATTTCTTTTACTTCTTTTTCTCCTATTGCACTCACTAGACTTTCCAGTATAATTTTGAATAGATGAAATAAGGAATAGCCTTTCTTTGTTCTTGATAGTAGGGAGAACTCTTTTTATTATTTTAATTGGAATATAGCTGCTTTACACTGCTATGTCAGTTTCTACTGTACAGCAAAGTGAATCAGCCATACATGCATATACATATATCCTTTTTTTTGGGGGGGGTGTTCCTTCCCATTTAGACCACCACAGAGCACCAAATAGAGTTCCCTGTGCTATACAGTAGATTCTCATTAGTTATCTATTTTATACACAGTAGTGTATGGGAGGAGTTGAATTGGGAGGACTCTTTATTATATTAAGAAATGTCCCTTCTCAGTTGGCAAAGAGATTATTTTTAGGATTGTGTGCTGAAAATTAGCAAATGCATTTTCTGCATTTATCAAGATTATTATATGATATTTTTTCTTTTCTATTCTGGTAGTTCTGGTAAATTAGATTAATTTTGAGTGTTAAACCAAGCTTGCATTCTTTGTAATGTCCTTGTTTGGCTGTGGTATTAGTATTAAGCTGGGTTCATCAAAATAACTGTGATATATTCCTTTCTTCCTTATTTTCTCATAGAGTTTGTGTAAGATTAGTATTATTTCTTTATTAAAATTTGATAAAATCTACCAGTGAATCCATCTGATACTTGGGTGCTGTTGGTAGGAACATTTTAATTCCAAATTCAACTTCTTTAACACATATATGGCTAATCAGCTTTTGTGCTTTGTTGTATTAATTTTGGTAATTTGTGTCCTTCAATGTATTTATCAACTCCATCAAAACTATCAAATTATATACACAAAATAGCTCATAGTACTACCTTATCTTTTTAATGTCTGTATGACATATGTCTAGGGATATCACCTGCTTTTTACTAACATTGGAAATTTGTGTTTTCTCTCTTCTGCTTTTAATTAGCCTAGTTAGGTATTTATCAATTTTATTAATCTTTTAAGGGAAGCTATTTTTTGTTTTATTTATTGCCTTTAGTGTTTGTTAATTTCTATTCACTGATGTTTACTCTTACCTTTATTATTCTCTTTCTTTTATTTATACACATTTAATTTATTTTGTTTTTCTTAGATTTTTAAGTTTGAATTTTGGTACTTTCAATTCTAATATAAGTATTTAAGGCAATACATTTTCCTCTAAGTACTGCTTTAGCTGTAAAATTTGATATGTTGTATTTTCACTATCAATTATTTTTAAATATTAAACAATTTCTATGTTTTTTTTTCTTTTGACTAATAGGTTATCAAAAAACATGTAGTGTGTTTCCAGATTTGTAAGAATTTTCCCAACTTATTTCCTAGTTTAATTTCATGTGATTAAAGAAAATGCTGTATGATTTTAATCTTTTGAAATGTATGGAGACTTGTATTATTGTCCATTTTAAGTTCTACCTTGGTGAATATTTCAAGTGCACTAGGAAAAAATATGTATTATGAAGTTGTTGGATGTCATGTTCTGTGAATGTCAACTAGGTCAAGTTGGTTAAAAGTGTTCATCAAATCTTCTGGTGTTATCAACTTGCTCTACCAATTACTGAGAGAGGAGTGTTGAAAACTTTAGCATTATTGTGGATTTATCTTTTCTTTTTTGTTTTGTTTTTTCCTTGTGTTTGGAAACTTTGATACCTGGTCTATTTTATATATATATATATATATATATATATATATATAATATTTATATAGCTATTTTTCTTGATGAATTGCCCCATTTATCATTATTAAATAGTCTCTTTAACTCTGATAATCTCCTTTCTTTTAAAATCTCTGTGTCTAAGAGTAATAGAGCCTTGCTAGCTTTCTTATGCTTACTATCAGCATGATACATATTTCCCCATTCTTTTACTTTTCACCTGTCTCTTTACATTTCAAGTGTTTCTCTTGTAATGGCATGTAGTTAGATCTTGCTTATTTACTGAGTCTGAAAATACCTTCCTTTAGTTTGATTGAAGTTGGGAACAGTTGAGATAGATGGAACTTACAAGGCAGGATACTAAGGAGGAAATAACTTCACAGAGAAGGAGCCCAAGCAATCTGCATAGAAGTCTCTTTTAGTTTTCGGCTGAATACTAAGGATGTGTTCATACATGGTGTAAATTTGCAAGACCTTAAAAAAAAAAAAAAAAAACAGCTGCAGGAGAGACTGTGAACTGAATGGAGATTTCATATGACATACAGAACTGAGAGTCATAGGAATTTTGGACAGCCAGGATGGAGAAACATCTGTAAACATTCCAGGTATTCAACTGGGACCCCATAAGGGCCATGTCTTTAGAGTAAGATATTTCAACTTCAGAATAAGGATTACTCCACTCCCATCCTAACAAAGATTAAAAGCAAGTGCTAACATGATCAAACTGATCTCCCAATAAATTAACTATCAACCAATCTCAATACTCTTTAGAGGAAGATGGCTCAATACATTCTCAAATATGTAACATTCATAATATCTAGCACACAATGAAAAAAATATTATATATGCAAAGAAGAAGGAAAATTTGGCTTATAACCAGGAAAAAAAAATACAGCTTTTCTATAGAAATAGACCCTAAGATAACATAGTTGTTGAATTTAGAAAACAAAGACTCTAAAGCAGCTATTATAAATATGTTTATGGACTTAAAGAAATTTTGGATATAATTAGTGAACAAATAGGAAACCTCATCAGAGAAACGAAAATTATAAAAAACAATCAAGAAGAAATTTTAGAATAGAAAAACATAATATTTGAAAGGAAAATTTCAGTGGATGGGATTAACAGCATATTGAAAAATGCAGAAGAAAAATCAGTAAATTTGAAGACAGTTCAGTAGAAGCTATTCCACCTGAGGCACTAAGAAAGAAAAAAATGAAAAATTAATAGAGTTTCAGAGACCTAAATAGTTTAATCAAATGGTTTAACATATCTATAACTGAGATATCAGATTGTAAGAAAGACTGGTATAGAAAAAAAACATTTCTAAATTTAATGAACAGTATCACCCAGATATTAGAGAAACAGCATATCACAAACAGGATAAACACAAAGAAAACTACACCTAGATACATCACAATCAAATTGCTGAAAATATTTATTTAAAAAAAATCTTAAAAGCAACCAAAGATGAAAGAACTTTTTACACACAAGAGAACAAAGATATATACGTATTGCTAATTTTTCATCAGAAACAATGGAATGACATATTTACAATGTTGAAATAAGAATAAATTAACTTAGAATCCTATATCCGGTGAAAATGTTCTTGGAAAATGAGGCCAGAATAAAGGTATATTCAGTAAGCCATTTCACCACCCCTGCAGAAAAATTGGCTGAAGGAAAATGGTAACAGATAGAAACCTAGTCTACATGAAAGAAGGAAAAGAGGAAAAAATGCAAATCTAAAGAGCATTTCTCTATTTTTAAAGATCCTTTATAAACCATTTGACTGTTTAAATTAAAAATGATAACCGGGGACTTCCCTGGTGGCGCAGTTGTTGGGAGTCCGCCTGCCGATGCAGGGGACGTGGGTTCGTGTCCCGGTCCGGGAAGACCCCACATGTCATGGAGCGGCTGGGCCCGTGAGCCACGGACGCTGAGCCTACGCGTCTGGAGCCTGAGCTCCGTGGCGGGAGAGGCCACAGCAGTGAGAAGCCCATGTACCACAAAAAAAAAAAAAAAGATAACCATGTCTGACATAAATCACAGCAGCATTTGCATAGATCAGTCTCCCAAGGCAATAGAAATAAAAGCAAAAATAAGCAAATAGGACTTAATCAAACTTCGAATCTTTTGCACAGCAAAGGAAATCATAAGCAAAAACAACCTATGGACTGGAAGATAATATTTGAAAATGATGCAACTGACAAGGGATCAATTTCCAAAATAAACAAACAGCTCATACAACTCAATAACAACAACAAAAACCAATCAAAAAATGGGCAGACATTTTGCATGGGGATCCCCTTGCCCTATTATTCCTATCACAGTATCCATGTCAGCTCAGTTCTCAGAGCTGCTATAACTGAAACATCGAGCCGCCACCAATTACAGTGTTGTAATGAAGTGCAATGGGCCAGTAGTTATTCTACATTACCCCGATAAAGTAACATACAGCCTGTAGTTATCACAGTGAGATCCCAGTGCTTGGTCAGAAAAGAAAAAGATGGCCAAGGAGACCTTCAAGATTGTGGAAGAGTAAGATGTGGAGATCACCTTCCTCCCCACAAATACATCAGAAATACATCTACATGTGGAACAACTCCTAAAGAACACCTACTGAACACTGGCAGAAGACCTCAGACTTCCTGAAAGGCAAGAAACTCCCCACGTACCTGGGTAAGGCAAAAGAAAAAAGAATAAACAGAGACAAAAGAATAGGGATGGGACCTGCACCACTGGGAGGGAGCTGTGAAGGAGGAAAAGTTTCCACACACTAGGAAGCCCCTTAACTGGCAGAGATGATGGGGTGGCAGGGGGAAGCTTCAGAGCCATGGGGGAGAGCACAGCAACAGGGGTGCAGAGGGCAAAGTGGAGAGATTCTGCAAAAAGGATCAGTGCTGACCAGCACTCACCGGCCCGAGAGGTTTGTCTGCTCACCTGCCGGCTGGATGGGTTGGGGCTGGGAGCTGAGGCTCAGGCTTCGGAGGTCAGATCCCAGGGAGAGGACTGGGGTAGGCTGTGTGAACACAGCCTGAAGGGGGCTAGTGTGCCACAGCTAGCTGGGAGGGAGTCCGGGAAAAAGTCTGGATCTGCCTAAGAGACAAGAGACCATTGTTTCAGGTTGTGCAAGGAGAGGGGATTCAGAGCACGGCCTAAACGAGCTCCAGAGATGGGTGCGAGCCACAGCTATCAGAACAGACACCAGAGACGGGCATGAAACACCAAGGCTGTTGCTGCAGCCACCAAGAAGCCTGTGTGTAAGCACAGGTCACTATACACACTTCCCCTCCCAGGAGCCTGTGCAGCCCACCACTGCCAGGGTCCCGTGATCCAACTTCCCTGGGAGAACACACAGCCTGCCTCAGGCTGTTGCAACGTCAAGCTGGCCTCTGCCACCGCAGACTCACCCTGCATTCCGTACCCCTCCGTCCTCCTGGCCTGAGTGAGCCAAAGTCCCCTACTATTAAGCTGCTACTTTAACCCAGTCCTGTCTGAGCAAAGAACAGACACGCTAAGGTGACCTACACACAGAGGCGGGGCCAAATCCAAAGCTGAACCCCAGGAGTTGTGTGAACAAAGAAGAGAAAGGGAAATCTCTCCCAGCAGCCTCAGGATCAGCAGATTAAATTTCCACAATCAACTTGATGTACCCTGCATCTGTGGAATATGTGAATAGACAATGAATCATCCCAAAATTGAGGTGCTGGACTTTGAGAGCACCGATATATATATATTTTTCCTTTATCTCCTTTTCCGTGTGGCTGACAGGGTCTTGGTGCTCTGGCCACGTGTCAGGCTTGTGCCTCTGAGGTAGGAGAGCCAAGTTCAATACATTGGTCCACCAGAGACCTCTTGGCTCCACGTAATATCAAACACTGAAAACTCTTCCAGAGATCTCCATTGCAATGGTAAGACCCAGCTCCATTCAACGACCAGCAAGCTACAGTGCTGGACACCCTATGCCAAACAACTAGCAAGAGAGGAGCATACCCCCACCCATTAGGAGAGAGGCTACCTAAAATCATACTAAGGTCACAGACAACCCAAACACACTACCGGACGTGGTCCTGCCCACCAAAAGACAAGGTCCAGGCTCATCCACCAGAACACAGGCACTAGTCCCCTCCACCAGTAAGCCTACACAACCCACTGAACCAACCTTAGCCACTGGGGGCAGACACCAAAAACAACAGGAACTATGAACCTGCAGCCTGTGAAAAGGAGACCCCAAATGCAGTAAGTTAAGCAAAATGAGAAGACAGAGAAGTACATAGCAGATGAAGGAGCAAAGTAAAAACCCACCTAACCAAACACATGAAGAGGAAACAGGAAGTCTACCTGAAAAAAAATTCAGAGTAATGATAGTAAAGACGATCCAAAATCTTGGAAATAGAATGGAGAAAATACAAGAAACGTTTATCAAGGATCTAGAAGAACTAAAGAGCAAACAAACAATGATGAACAACACAATGAATGAAATTAAAAATTCTCTAGAAGGAATCAATAGCAGAATAACTGAGGCAGAAGAATGGATAAGTGACCTGGAAGATAAAATAGTGGAAATAACTGCTGCAGAACAGAATAAAGAATGAAAGGAATTGAGGACTATCTCAGAGACTTCTGGGACAACATTAAACACACTAACATTCGAATTATAGGGGTCCCAGAAGAAGAGAAAAAGAAAGGGACTGAGAAAATATTTGAAGAGTTTACAGTTTGGGAAAAGAAATAGTTAATCAAGTCCAGGAAGCTCAGAGTCCCATACAGGATAAATCCAAGGAGAAACACAGGAAGACACAAATTCATCAAACTATCAAAAATTAAATACAAAGAAAAAATATTAAAAGCAGCAAGGGAGAAACAACAAATAACATACTAGGGAATCCCCATAAGGTTAACAGCTGATTTCTCAGCAGAAACTCTGCAAGCCAGAAGGGAGTGGCAGGACATACTGGGCAGGATTACTCTGCCCAGCAAGGATCTCATTCAGATTTGATGGAGAAATTAAAACCCTTACAGACAAGCAACAACTAAGAGAATTCAGCACCACCAAACCAGCTTTACAACAAATGCTAAAGGAACTTCTCTAGGCAGGAAGCAGAAGAGAAGGAAAAGACCTACAACAACAAACCCAAAACAATTAAGAAAATGGTAATAGGAACATACATATTGATACTTACCTTAAATGTAAATGGATTAAATGCTCCAACCAAAAGACATAGACTGGCTGAATGGGTACAAAAACAAGACCCATATATATGCTGTCAACAAGAGACGCACTTCAAACCTAGGGACACATACAGACTGAAAGTGAGGGGATGAAAAAAGATATTCCATGCAAACGGAAATCAAAAGGAAGTCGGAGTAGTAATTCTCATATGGGACAAAATAGACTTTAAAATAAGGACTATTACAAGAGACAAAGAACACTACATAATGATCAAGGGATCAATCCAAGAAGAGGATATAACAATTGTAAATATTTATGCACCCCACATAGGAGCACCTCAATACATAAGGCAAATGCTAACAGCCATAAAAGGGGAAGTCAACAATAACACAATCATAGTAGCGGACTTTAACACCCTACTTTCACCAATGGACAGATCATCCAAATGAGAATAAACAAGGAAACACAAGCTTTAAATGATACATTAAACAAGATGGACTTAATTGATATACATAGGACATTCCATCCCAAAACAACAGAATACACTTTCTTCTCAAGTGCTCATGGAACATTCTTCAGGATAGATCATATCTTGGGTCACAAATCAAGCCTTGGTAAATTTAAGAAAATTGAAATTGCATCAAGTATCTTTTCCGACCACAACGCTATGGGACTAGATATCAATTACAGGAAAAAAATCTGTAAAAAATACAAACACAAGGAGGCTAAACAATACACTACTTTATAACCAAGAGATCACTGAAGAAATCAAAGAGGAAATCAAAAAAATACCTAGAAACAAATGACAATCAAAACATGATGACCAAAAACCTATGGGATGCAGCAAAAGCAGTTCTAAGAGGGAAGTTTATAGCAATACAATCCTGCCTCAAGAAACAAAAACATCTCAAATAAACAACCTAACCTTACACCTAAAGCAACTACAGAAAGAAGAATAAAAAAACCCGAAAGTTAGCAGAAGGAAAGAAATCATAAAGATCAGATCAGAAATAAAGGAAAAAGAAATGAAGGAAATGATAGCAAAGATCAATAAAACTAAAAGCTGGTTCTTTGAGAAGATAAACAAAATGGATAAACCATTAGCCAGACTCATCAAGAAAAAAAGGGAGAAGACTCAAATCAATAGAATTAGAAATGAAAAAGGAGAAGTAACAACTGACACTGCAGAAATACAAAGGATCATGAGAGATTACTACAAGCAACTGTATGCCAATAAAATGGACAACCTGGAAGAAATGGACAAATTCTTACAAAAGCACAACCTTCCAAGACTGAACCAGGAAGAAATGGAAAATATAAACAGACCAATCACATGTACTGAAATTGAGACTGTGATTAAAAGTCTTCCAACAAACAACAGCCCAGGACCAGATGGCTTCAAGGCGAATTCTATCAAACATTTAAAAAGAGCTAACATCTATCCTTCTCAAACTCTTCAAAAATATAGCAGAAGGAGGAAAACTCCCAAACTCATTCTACGAGGCCACAATCACCCTGATACCAAAACCAGACAAAGATGTCACAAAGAAAGAAAGCTACAGGCCAATATCACTGATGAACATAGATGTAAAAATCCTCAACAAAATACTAGCAAACAGAATCCAACAGCAGATTAAAAGGATCATGCACCATGATCAAGTGGGGTTTATCCCAGGAATGCAAGGATTCTTCAATATACACAAATCAATCAATGTGATAAACCATATTAACAAATTGAAGGATAAAAACCATATGATCTCAATAAAAGCCAAAAAAGCTTTCGACAAAGTTCAACACCCATTTATGATAAAAACCTTCCAGAAATTAGGCACAGAGGGAACTTACCTCAACATAATAAAGGCCATATATGACAAACCCATAGCCAATATTGTTCTCAATGGTGAAAAACTGAAACCATTTCCACTAAGATCAGGAACAAGACATGGTTCCCCACTCTCACCACTATTATTCAACATAGTTTTGGAAGTTTTAGCCACAGCAATCAGATAAGAAAAAGAAATAAAAGTAATCCAAACCAGAAAAGGAGAAGTAAAGCTGTCACTGTTTGCACATGACATGACACTATAAATAGAGAATCCTAAAGACTCTACCAGAAAACTACTAGAGCTAATCAATGAATTTGGTAAAGTAGCAGGATACAAAATTAATGAATAGAAATCTCTTGCACTCCTATATACTAATGATGAAAAATATGAAAGAGAAATTAAGGAAACACTCCCATTTACCATTGCAAATAAAGAATAAAATACCAGGAATAAACCTACTGAAGAAGACAAAAGACCTGTATGCAGAAAACTATAAGTCACTGATGAAAGAAATTAAAGATAATGCAAACAGATGGAGAGACATGCCATGTTCCTGGATTGGAAGAATCAACATTGTGGAAATGATTCTACTACCCAAAGCAATCTACAGATTCAATGCAATCCCTATCAAACTACCAATGGCATTTTTCACAGAACTAGAACAAAAAAATTTCACAATTTGTATGGAAACACAAAAGACCCTGAAGAGCCAAAGTAATCTTGAGAAAGAAAAACGGAGCTGTAGATATCAGGCTCCTGGTCTTCAGACAATACTACAAAGCTACAGTAATCAAGACAGTATGGTTCTGGCACAAAAACAGAGATATAGATCAATGGAACAGGACAGAAAGCCCAGAGATAAACTCATGCACCTATGGTCACCTTATTTTTGATAAAGGAGGCAAGAATATACAATGGAGAAAAGACAAGCTCTTCAATAAGTGGTGCTGGGAAACCTGGACAGCTTCATGTAATAGAAAGAAATTAGAATACTCCCTAACACCATACACAAAAATAAACTCAAAATGGATTAAAGACCTAAATGTAAGGTCAGACACTATAAAACTCTTAGAGGAAAACATAGGCAAAACACTCTATGACATAAATCACAGCAAGATCCTTTTTGACCCACCTGCTAGAGAAATGGAAATAAAAACAAAAGGAAATAAATGGGACCTAATGAAACTTAAAAGCTTTTGCACAGCAAAGGAAACCATAAACAAGATGAAAAGGCAACCCTCAGAATGGGAGAAAATATTTGCAAATGAAGCAACTGACAAAGGATTAATCTCCAAAATTTACAAGCAACTCATGCAGCTCAAAATCAAAAAAACAAACAACAAAATCCAAACATGGGCAGAAGACCTAAATAGACATTTCTCCAAAGAAGATATACAGACTACCAAAAAACACATGAAAGAATGCTCAACATCATTAATCATTAGAGAAATGCAAATCAAAACTACAATGAGATATCACCTCACACCAGTCAGAATGGCCATCATCAAAAAATCTAGAAACAATAAATGCTGGAGAGGGTGTGGCGAAAAGGGAACCCTCTTGCACTGTTGCTGGGAATGTAAATTGATACAGCCACTGTGGAGAACAGTATGGAGGTTCCTTAAAAAACTAAAAACAGAACTACCATACGACCCAGTAATCCCATTACTGGGCATATACCCTGAGAAAACCATAACTGAAGAAGAGTCATGTACCACAATGTTCATTGCAGCTCTATTTACTATAGCCAGGACATGGAAGCAACCTAAGTGTCCATCGACAGATGAAGGGATAAAGAAGATATGGCACATATATACAATGGACTATTACTCAGACATAAAAAGAAACAAAATTGAGTTATTTGTAGTGAGGAGGATGGACCTAGAGTCTGTCATACAGAGTGAAGTAAGTCAGAAAGAGAAAAACAAACACCGTATGTTAACACATATATATGGAATCTAAAAAAAAAAAAAGGTTCTGAAGAACCTAGGGGCAGGACAGGAATAAAGACGCAGACAGAGAATGGACTTGAGGACACAGGGAGGGGGACAGCTAAGCTGGGATGAAGTGAGAGAGTGGCATGGACATATATACACTACCAAATGTAAAACAGATAGCTAGTGGGAAGCAGCCACATCGCACAGGGAGATCAGCTCAGTGCTTTGTGACTACCTAGAGGGGTGAGATAGGCAGGTGGGAGCGAGATGCAAGAGGAAGGAGATATAGGGATATGGGTATATATATAACTGATTCACTTTGTTATAAAGTAGAAATTAAAACACTATTATAAAGAAATTACACTCCAATAAAAATGTTAAAAAAATGGGCAGAAAACCCAAATAGACATTTCTCCAGCAAAGACACACAAATGGCCAATAGTCACATGAAAAGATGCTCAACTTTGCTATTTATTAGAGAAATGCAAAGCAAAGCTGCAATGAGGTATCAACTCATACCAGTCAGAATGGCCATCGTTAAAGAGTCCACAAATAATAAATGCTGCAGAGAGTGTGAAGAAAAAGGAACCCTCTTTCACTCTTGGTGGGAATATCAATTGGTGCAGCCACTATGGAAAATACCATGGTGGTTCCTTAAAAAACTAAAAATAGAGTTGCTATATGATCCACGAATCCCACTTCTGAGCATATATCCAGAGAAAACTCTAATTTGAAAAGATACATGCACTCCAATGTTCATAGCAGCACTATTTACAATAGCCAAGATATGGGAAGCATCCTGAATATACATCAACAGATGAATGGATAAAGTTGTGGTATATATATACAGCGGAATACTACTCAGCCATAAGAGAGAATGAAATAATGTCATTTCTAGTAATGTGGATGGACCTATAGATTCTCGTACTAAATGAAGTAAGTCAGAGAAAGACATATGGGATCTAAAATAGGATACAAATGAACTTATTTACAAAACAGAAACAGACTCACAGGCATAGAAAGCAAACATATAGTTACCAAACGGGAAGTGGGGGGTGGTATAAATTAGGGGTTTGGATTAGCAGATATAAACTACTATATATAAAATAGATAAACAACAAGGTCCTACTGTATAGCACAGGGAACTATATTAAATATCCTATAATAAACCATAATGGAAAAGAATATGAAAAAGAATTCAGTAATATATGTATGTTACTGAATCACTTTGCTGTATACCAGAAAGTAACACAACATGATAAATCAACTATTAAAAAAAAGACATAATAACAATGCATTGGGTTTATAACATACAAAAGTGAAATATACGATAACCTTAGCACAAAGGAGAGGTGAATAGAAGTGTACTATTGGAAGGTTCTTCATTATATGTAAAGTGGACAAATATTAATTCAAGGTAGAATGTGATAAGCTAAGGATGCATAATATCCTTAAATTAACCTCTAAAATAATAAAAGTATAGCTTAAAAGCCAAGAGAGGAGATAAAATAAATACAGTAGACTCAATTAAACCTAAAGAGGAAAGGAAACAAACAAAAGAGGAACAAACAACAAATGGCACATTTAGAAAAGGAACAATGATTAATTCTCCTAAAGTATGGCTTGACATGTAGGACTCAACTGCATCCCTGTGATGTTTACAAAGGTTTAAGTCCCTCCCTCAGTAGAAACTGGGAAAATGTGGCGCTAACCTCCAATGTGTGAAAACAGTGGCTTCATAAATTTCCTTCAGTTTTACAGTTGTTTCCGGTGGGAAGATAAGTCCAATGCCCTTAATTCCATCATGGTCAGGCCTGAAGGTTAATTCATTTGATCTTGTAGTTAATGCAGTGCTTTCCTGTTCTTCTTCACTATGTTTATTTATGAATATTTTATTCATGAAAAAATATAGCATTTTTGTATCAAAGTTATGTAGTATTTTCCTATATTTTAGAAATAAAATGTATTTCTAAATATATACATTATTATATACATTATTATAAATATATAATATTACTATATTGTATGTAAATAGATAATAAATATATAAATAGATAATATGTTATGGAAATAGAATCTATTTCTCCTTTTTATCATCCAACATTGGTTTTGGCACCAACTGAATTCATTCTCATTATTGCATGGTATTCCACCATCCATATAAGCCACACTCTATTTACCCATTTTTCTGTCAATAGAGACCAAGCCAACTCTTTGTTGACATAAACAATACTGCAGTGAAAATCAGGAGATAACATCTCTGGGACATATGAAAATGGTACACTTCCTTCAATTGTATTTAGTAGGTTAACATAACAGTTTTTAGGAGTTTGATGAAAATATAGTGAGGAAATCAAAGCCAGCAAGATAAGCCACATAATTTGATTCTGAAAACCTACATTTTAATAGAAAAAATATTTTTTTAAGGAATAGATAAGCTATAACTTAAAGAAGCAGTCTACACAGCTGGGACATCTTGTCTTAAGTCTAATCTTCTCTGACGAGGGCTTAACGTCTATGGATAAACTCAGCAATAGCTAACGCGAGCCACAGTACACGTCCACTGCTGTCTTTAACCCGTCAGCTTCTAGAAAGAGGACAAAGCACAATGTGTGACTCTTCCTCCAGCCCAGTCTGGCCAGCCTCCCCCTCTCATGGACTTCCTCTTCTTTCTCTGGATGGCCATGATCAAGGTTTTTTTTTTTTTTTAGTTGGAAACTACTTTTAAAACAAATTACACTATTAAATGTTGAAAGCACTGAAATCCATTTTTAATGGAAAAAACATCTAATGCCATTTCTTCTAAATATAAAAACCAATATGATCTTTCAGAAAAAATAGAAAAAAAGATAAGCTAATGTAGAACATTTTACAAATTTACAAAAAGAAATTTAGAAATGAGAAATAACAATATCACAATATCATATAGTGTCTTCCAGGAAATACATAGATAAATAGTTAGATGAAAGATAGGTAGATAGAAAGAAAATTGATAGGTAAGTAGCTAGATAGATAGATAGAAAGGAATATTATTTTAAAAGAACATTATTCCATTTTAATTTTACTGTATTTTCTATTTTGTGACTTTTTTCATTAACACTTTTTCATAAACATTTTTCCATTTAAAAAAAAAAACTGCTCCTCTGCATTTAATAGCCAAATAGTATTCCATTGTTTGTGCATGCCATGCTTTTGTATCAACTCTATCATTATTGGACTGTTAGATAAATTCCAATTTTTCTTGTATTAGATATGACACTGAGATGCCTGTTATTGTGCTAGACATTTGTTAACATGTATGTTAATATTCCTAGGATAAATTCTCAGTTTCAGAATTGTTGGTTCAAATATTACTCATTTTTAAGACCGTTAATATATATAGCTAGATTATCTTCAGACACCTTTTATGATGGACTCTCATCTTAAATCGAAAGGAGATTTCTAAAGTCAGTGCATATTATAACAAAATTGTGTAAGTCAAATGCACCAACTCCCTCTCTCTCTCTCTCTCTCTCTCTCTCTCTCTCTATATATATATATATACACATATATATATATATATATACCTCTGTTCTAGCAAATGCCATCCCTGCCAGCATTTTCTCACAATTACCCCAACCAAGGGTAGACTGTTTTTTGTTGTTTTTATTTTTAATCTTTGGAAGTTTTGAGACAGAATGTTGACTTATTGATGCTGTAGCATGCATTGCTTAATTGATAGTAAAATGGAATGCTTTTCCCAGCTGACTGGCTGCCCATGCCTCTGTTTGAATTCACCTTTCCTGCCCTTTGCAGGATTGGAAGGCATGCTCCATGCCTTGCCTGGTGCCCTGCAGGGGCTGCATGGTGCACTTGTGTCTCCTCTCCTCAACAGGTCACAACCTACTCAGGGTGAGACAGGACCCTTCCCTCCCCAGGACACCAGGAGCCAGCCCGACCCCTCAGGGACCAAGTAAGCACTTACCACACGAAGGAGTTAACATGCGGGTCTGAAGAGCTGGGTGGTGTGGATCCTGTCATGACGTGGCAGTGAGGATGCTTTGAAGATGGAATTTGGGATACTTTGAGTTCTCAGGAGGACTATAGTCCTTCCTTGGCTCTGCAGTTATGTCCTGTGAGGGTTAGGAGGTGGGCCAGTGATGCAGGGTCCCTGAGAGCTTTCTGGTCTCTTCCTTGGGTTGCTCCTGGACACAGCTGCCCTTTCACAGCTATGACTTACTCTCTGCTCTTCACCAAGACTGAAGTTGACCTTCCCACGGACTTCCTGGGAAGTCCGGTATTGGGAAGCCATGATTCCCCAGGCTTTGTGCTAGGTGCTTTATCCTTGTTATTTCATGTAATTCTCACAATCAGCCTATGATACAGGAATTGACAAGGTTTGCCATTTACAGGTGTGAGAACCGAGGCACAGAGAGTTTTAGGGACTCTGCACTAGTGAGTAGAAGTTTCCTCGCTTGTCCCCCTTGTCTCTGTTCTGGACTCAGCTCACCCTGTCTCTGCATTCACTCTAAGCCGCCTCTGCTTCCCCCATCCTTGATTCATCTCTCTTTTCCCGAAGGGCCATAGATGTGCCCTGGAACTCAGGTAGGGTATACCCAAGGAGCCCTTCTGACCGGGGCTTGGACCCCAGCAGCTCTCCTTCCTTCCTGCCACCGAGCAGCTCGCGCTGAGCCTGCCACCCCGGCGAGCAGCATGTGGCTACGAGCGCCAACCCGTAGTCTGCCATGTGTTTCCAATCTATCGCTACCCAGCCCAAAGAGAGGAACGACTGCCAGACCCTCCATCTGGGGCAGACTCAACCCAAACAGAGGCTCCTGGGCCCCCAGCCTGGGCCCCTCCTCCCACCTGGCTGCCAACTCCCCCCAGCTCCTTAGCGCTTTGAATCCAACTCCGCTGTCTCAGGCTTAGCTGATAAAAACTAGGCTGCCTTTCCAAAAATATTTCTGGACAGTCAAACTAGGAGCTCTTCAGTTTGGAAATTCAGATGGCTGTAAAGACACATCTAGGGCTAAGTTTTATTCTTATTGTGGGGAAACTCTGGAGAGATGGACGGACGGATGGATAGATGGATGGGTGGATGGATTTTCCTCACTTAACAAGTACCAATATGGGCAGAAGCAAGGCAGGTGACACCAAAAATGCATTTTATTTGGAGAGGAAAGCGGGTTCTTGCAAGGGCAAGGGTAGGCCTTATAATCTTTGGAGGTCTACCTTCACCATTCAGAGGCTGGCATTGAGCCCTTCAACTTTCTTATATGCCCTTCTCTCCGGAGGATATGGGGACTTGATAAAGATTTAGAACGCAGCAAGAATATTTCAAGTGACTCTTTAAAAATAGCTTTCAAAAAAAATCATTTGATAATAGTAGACATAAACTCAGTAATAGGAAGGAATCTTTCTTTGCCATTTATTCATGCAAAACTTCAACTATCAATTAGTATTTATTTATCACAGAAAAAATGGCGATGGAGTGAGAGAATACCACCTGTCTTTGGAGAATATTTTTAAAGGAAAAGACACCTTCATGTTTTTTGGGATTCAAAGGTCTGGAAGCAGGTGAGTTGTTCAGATGACCCCTGAGCTCTGTTCCAACTTTCTGGTGCTACAGAAGAAATTGTATAGGGGGAGTGTTCTAGATTTTCTTTTAAAAATATTTTTCTCTTTGAAACATTTAGTAACACCAGTTTTCTTCCAAAATTACAGGAATTTTCCTTTAAGACTAGTAGGGAAGAGGAGAAAAAAAGTTAAATCTAAAAAGCTCCAAATATAAGCTGGGAGCAGACGAGAGACCATTATTGCCAGTGCCTGTCGTCAGCCATAGAATCATTAACATGAAATGCCTTTTGATGAATGCATTGAAAAAAAAAGTGATTATATATTAAAGTATAAAAGTCTCTTCCTGCATTATTTAAATTACTTTACAATGCTGATTAAAATAACAGAACATCATAGCTTGCTTAGCTAAACATTATATTTCCAAATTCATTTCCAATTGTTTCCCTTCAATCTGAACAGTTTTTGAGCAATTTTATTGCTATTCATACATGCTTGATTTTTTTATTAGAAATTAAAGTACACACATTTTTATCAATGTTGCAAAGTGCTGCAAAGCTTAACTCTTTTCATGCTATTCAGAACCTTCAAATCACAGGGAGAGGCAGCCTTTTTTCTCTCTTCATCCAAGGGCTTCCCTTTGACAGAAGATGTTTAGAAGACATCAAAGCAGAATGGCATTAGAGATCATTAGAACAATTTCTCAATTTACATAAAGAGAATCTGAGACTCACAGAGGACGACCAATTTGTCCAACATCACAACGGAATGTGGTGATAAATCCACAAATTGAGCCATGTCTCCTGATTTGCCGTTGGGATCTCTTTTGACTCCTAAAAATCTGACCCTCACCAAGTCCCCAAGAAAAAATGGATGGAGGCATTTCTGAGGAAATTGTTCTCATGGTCTCAGATACCTAGCACTTATCCACACTACAGTTTAGTGCCAAGGTGGAGGAAACTATCAGTTGACCAATCCTCCAGCAATGTGTGAACAAAGCGCACAGATCTATAAAACAGTACAAATGTGTGACAACCTATCTTGAACCTCAGCAAGCCACGGCACAGTCCTGTGCGTGACCCAGGACAAGTTTCTTGGTCTACAACAGAACCCTGAGTGGAGTGAATGACCACCCTTGCTGATTACAGAAACTCTCTTCGCCCTCCTCACCGCTGTACCTCCACCACCACACACAGAGAAGATGCTCGGGAGCTGTCCACTGGATGAATGAATGAATGGCCATCCCTCTATCATGTTGGGTTCTTGGGTTTCAAGCAACAGGAATTGACTCTGGCTATGTGAGGAGGATTTGCGTCACTTAGGGAATGAAAGCTAGGCTGAGCAACGAATCTTGGAAAGGATGAGGGCTAAGCAGCCCCAGGATCCAGACTGTAGGACTTAATGTTGCCCGGATGAACCAGATCCAAACATTTTCCATCTCTGTCTCCCTCCTCTCAACATTCAGACTTGAGGGAAAGAGAATCAGGTTGGCCCAGCTTGTATCACATGCCTATCGCTAGGCAAGGAAGGGCTTGAATGTAGTCCAGTAAGTCCACATAGATGGAAAGGGGTGAGTTCGCAGGAAAATCAAGGTGCTATTACCAGGAAAAAAAATATCTCTGAGCAGACAAAAACAACATGTGTCTTCTATATCCTCTGCAGTCTTCTTCTGCAGAACTAGGATAGTAATATATAACTTGCAGAGTTGGTTTGGGAATTGAAAATAGCCATAACACTCTGCCTGGCATATGGGAAGCACACCTCACATGGGGTCTGTGGTGGCTGGTTTTATGTAGGGGCAGTGAGGACACAGCCTACAGCAAGGCATGGCTTTCCCCATGCTAGAGCTCAATCTGTGACCATGGTAGGCTCTCTCCCAGTGACGTCTGACAACACACAGCTTTGCGTGCAGCCCTTATGCACTGTTGCTACCTCCATCAAACCGTTTATTCAATACGAGCCAAATTCAAGTTGTTGAAGGCCCAAGGCATGCTGGGATTTTAAGATGATAGGGCTTAGAGTCAGGTGCAGCTGAGGCTAGGGGAACCAACATGGGAATGGGGGAAGAGGCAGTACAGCCGACGGTAGCAGGGTGGTCAGGACCCTGATGCCCAGAGTGCCGTGAACACAATGCTGTGGCTGGGAACACCAAGACAGACACCCAGCTTGCCAGATGCTGAGTCCAAGGCCACCGGCAGATTTTCTGGCAGAGTTCAAATGAACTCAAGAACCCAGAGGCAGAGACCTGAGTGACTCCAGGTGGAAAGCCAGGATCTGAGCCTGCCATTGGCACTCAGCCCATCTGGGTGCAAAAGAAGTGCTCAAATGAACTGTTACTCTAAACTGAACAGTGAGTCAGGAGACCCAGATTTCAAAACTAACAGGAACAAAGAAAAAGAGGGGTATTCCTTGGGATTCGGTGCAGCAACTAATAATGATTGCTTACTATTTGCTGATTCCCCTGCTGGGGAAGCAGGACCGAGTAGTGGTTAGAGACACAGACCCTTGAAGTCAGATCATCTGGGTTCTGAGACTGGTTCCCTCACTTGGTTGTATGTCTCTGTCTCATAACCATCCTACATGGGGTTACTAGGAATAGCTCCATTTGTGCATGTTGGAGAGCTAAATTTGATGATTAATGCAATGTACTAAATACTGAGGAAGTGTTCGATTAGCATTTGTTATTGTTATTATTGTCTCATTGGTTGTTAAGCCCCCCCATGCCTCAACTCCTTTAATCCTGAGGGTCTGAAACAGCACTAGGAAGGAGTGACGTGAGATAGGAAGAATGGGAGCTGAGCCTTGGAGAGTTCAAGGGCAGGAGAACTGGGAAGGGTGTTTGTCGGCCAGATGGAATGAACCACGCTGTCACTTAGGAACAGTGAGGGCTGTCCTGACTCCGAGGTGAGGGATCCCTGAATGAAAGAGCCAATTGCCCCCATCCCCTCCTCCTACACCCCAGCCAAGGTGTGTCGCATGGGTCCGGCTTGGTGCAGAATTCTCTGGGAACAGGGGGAGGGGAGGTCACGCTGATAACCTGGGCCCTGGGGAGGAAAGTCTGCCTGGCCAGGAGAGAAGGTGGGAAGTGATTTTGGAGTAGACTCAGGCCACAGGTCTTCACAGTCCAAGAGTCAGGACTCAGTAGTCAGGGAAAGCGGAGGATAGGAGACCAGAGGTGGGAGGAGAGTGGGAGACTGCTGGGGACCCTCTAAGCCGGGGCAATAATTGCAGGGGAAATGAGACGGGACTGGTTAAGGAAACAAGGACAGAGCTTGGCCTGTCACTGCACAGGCCTGGTCAAGAAGAAGCCTCAAGGAGAACAGGGACAGGGAGTTCTGTGTGCGTGTTCCTCATGCCATGTGCAAAGGAGGGCCTTCACGTGTTCTTCCTCCTTGAAGTCTCCTAGGTCCCCCTTTTCCCATGATGAATCCCTACGCATCCTTGGGAACTCAGCTCAGGTGCCTCGGGAATCCCTCCCAGACTCCAGTCTCACTCAGCACCAGCCTGGTTAGGTGGGGAGGAGGTTTGTGGAAAAGGGAGGCCAGGAGCCCACAGCGGGTGGCTGACCGTGATGGCCCCAGCTGGCGCAGGTCCATCTGGGAGTCCCAGCTCAGAGACGTGGGTGGCGGCCAAGGTCCAGGGCCAGAGGCAGCTGGTTGGGAAGTTCGGGCTGCCTCTTGCCAGAGCAGAACATGCCAGTGGAACTGGAGTTTCTGACCCTCGCCTTTCCTCGCTGCCTCAGGCCTCAGGCAAGCTTGGAACACATTCCCTGAGCTTCTTGGGGTTAACTCTTCAAGAGGAAATGTGGGGAGGTGTTCCTGGAATCTGTGTGTCACTAGAATGGTTTTAACTAGTGACTGAGAAGCTTTGATGGAAGACTGGGAAACCTACGTTTTTCTCAACTCACGTGCCCACACATAACACCGTTTCCTCTTGCGAAAAACCAACAAGTTACAGATATGTAATTTGAAAGAAAACAACCTCAAGTAATGTGCCATTCTAGTTAAGCCTAAATTCACATTTCAAGTATTATTCAACTAATTAAAATGGAATTAAATGAATATAATGTTCACTGTGTCTACTGTTTAGCATAAAAAGTTGTTTAATATATCATACTCTGTGTTCCAAACTGGCAGCAGATTTTAGCAATGTTTAATTGTACGAAATAGCCATGTACTACTTAATTGCATAAATAGGTGGAACATAAAAATCACAATTACATGAATTATATTAAGTAAAATATGTTAAAATAGTTTGTTTTTCTATGGTGGAATTTTATGGACACAATAATGAAACTGAAGTACATTTTTAATTACCTAATTATTGCTATTTTCAAAGTCCATTTACACCATAATTGTTCCTGTTTTCATAGTCCAAAGAGTCCTCAACAGAAACACTCAGTAGGATCTAAAATAAGGATTCATTCTTCAGACGACTCCTCCTCGTGGTTCTCCCCCATCTTTAAAAATCTATCTTGGAAGAATTCATTCATCATTTACTCAACAGGTAATTATGTATATGAAACTGCTGGGTATAATAGAGGGATACGGAGATGTGGGAGGAGATATATTTCCAGCCCTCAGGCAATCTATAGTCGAGGTAAGATCTACTACATCTCAGGCAGAATAAAGACATGGTCAGGAGTCAGGCCGCCTCCCAGGAGCTCAGCAGAGGGCTGATTGTGGGCTACAGGGATGGAGGTTCTGTCAGGATGGGCCGGGGATGGCACAGGTGGGGAGCTGAGGAAGGGCATCCCAGGCTCCCACTGGAACCAGCATTAGCAAGGATCCAGAGGAAAAAACGCAGGTGAACTGAGGTATCAGGGAGCAGATGAACGTGGCCGTGGTAGCTGACGGCCATGGGGAGATGGGGGGGGAGAGATTCTGTTGCAAAGCGCAGCCAGGACGCCATGACGAGGGCCAGAGCCAGCCAGACAATTCCAGCAGTGACAAGGGGAAGGGTGAGGCTTCAGCTGGGCCTCGGGGCCAAGCGAGAGCTGGGGGTGAGGGAGCAGGGACTGCAGGCCTCTGAGCACGTGGGGGACAGTCAGCCAGTGACGGAAACGGGAAGAATCAAGGAAGAGATGGTTTCAGTGAAAAACAATGAATTTGGTTCTAGACACAGGAGCTATGAGGTTATAGAAGGACATCCATAGTGGGTGTGGGATGCAAGTTTTCTCAGCAGATCAACCCCTTTAAAACTTTTTTTTTCCATTTTAATCTTGAAGGAGTGTTCAAGCTCTAATTTTTTTTTGGTGGGGGGAGGGGAGACCAACTACAGACAGAGTAGGAATATTTTAAGATGAAACCATGAAATGTCAGTCCAGTTCCTCACCACACATACTGAGTTAGTATGATTTTTTTTTTTAAGTCATGTAGGAGAGAAGCAAACTACGTTAAAAGATGGGTGTGAGCACCATGGTGTTTGCAGTCCTCACTCTGGGTTCTCTCCCTGCCACGCCCCCACTGTCCCTGGAGTTTAGCTAAATGATCTTCCTTTGAGGGTTTGAGGAAAGCCCATGAATTGCAAACAATTGTTGAGGGATTTTATTTTTTATTTCATTTTTATTTTTCACACCTTACTTTTCCTTTTCACGCCTGGAACCATTAACACGTACTAAGCCTCGCTGTCTGATCATCACTACAGAGCCCTAAATGAGGAAACCCTTGGCAATAGGCAGAGAACACCAGTCCTGACTAGATCTCCTAATTTTCAGACCAAATAGGGTTGGACAAACTGGGGTACGTTCTGGAACTCCCAGTTGGTTGTTCCAAATCTTCCCAGCCCTCAGACAGCTCTCCATCACTCACATCACTTAAAAGGTGTCTTCCTGTTAGGGAAACAGGTCCCAGCCACAGAATAACTAAAGACTACATGAGCCACTGTGCTTAAGGCAGATTACTGGATTCTTAGCTGATGGGACTTCAAAGTTGGGAGGACACGGGGTCTGAACAGCAACAGTAACACCAGCCAACAGGAGCGAGCTTTGGGGTGACGTGGCCCCAGAAGGTGCTTTTGCTCCACTGGGTCCTTTCCTCAGGAAGTAAGCTGAGTGGAGGGGACAGAGCTCCTCATGAGAGCAGGAACATAGCCCTCAATGCAACAGTCTTGAATGATTCTTGAACTTGATTCCAGCTCAGCATAAGCTGTTTTGCCTGAGTTGACTAATCTATTTTATTTTAACATCCCAGGGATAGGCGTGGGTGCCCTGAGAACTTGACTTTCTTTTCTACTCAAGACTCAGGCATTACATAGTCATCTATAAACCATTCCCTCTTTGCCAAGGATTGAACAAAATGTAAGACAATTCAAATTAAAAACAAAACAAAAAGCCTATCAGGAAACACCAAATATTGACACGACTTAGATAATGTTATAACTCAATGTTACCTCAATAAAAAATAAACAAATAAAAATTCATTCATTCATTTTAAAAAAGAAAGAAAGAAATCCTATCCCTTGACCGGGCATTTACAGTCCCAAGATGTGCAAAGCCGTTTCCCAAACATGAGTCATTTGCATACCATACTCAGGATTTTTGTTGAATCCATGTTATGACAGTACTACTATTTACTCATATTTTTTCTTGATGTGAGTTGGATTTTAACTAAAGTTTACTTAAAAAGGAAAATTTCTCTCATTAAGTGGGAAGTCAGAATCATCTGTCACACACTGTGACCAACAAGAATGCAAGGAAAACATAGCTACTAAATTAGATGTGTCTCTCCAAGTACCCCTAACATAACCCTATACAACATCAATGGTGTCAGTGTATACAAGAAATATCAGAAATAAAGTTGTGAACTTTAAAAAATTAAAACTCTGAAGATTGCTTTTTACAGATGTGAGTAAAAAACCTTTATGAAAAAGGGCTCTAATGTCTTTCTCTCCTTTCCACACATTCTAAAATAAAACATGCCACTGTTTTGTATAAAGCAACCCTGCATGGGCAAAATATTCATGACAGGCCCAGGTCATGTTCTAACTTACCTTTAAACGTATTACGATATTGTTTTATAACATCGCATGATCCCTTGGGAACTTCAGTTCCCGTTGTCTGAGACAGGGGGATTGTGATCTGGTAGGATTGCTAATTTCTCAGTTTATTTTAAAGTTACCTGTGCACTGCAGATGTCAGGTGCTCCCTCCATGTAGATAAAGAATATGCAGAAACATGCTTATACCAGGGCATCAAGAAGGTTGCATCAAGGAGCAAGATGTGCAAATCTTCAGGCTCTAAAGGCTTAAGGAATGTTCTTCAAAGCCCGTGGGAAGGCCTTGATACTCTTCTCCATACTTATGGAACTAGTCTTTACAGACTGGACCCCAGCAGTTCATTGATTTTCTGCTCTCGGACAAGACAGTTCTCCAAGTAGGACTTGTTCTGCACCATCTATTGAAAGAGAAGTGAACTAAATGCTTCAGCATCTTAACACAGGGCCCCTGTATCAGATAACAGGTTACTACCTACTGTGAATGATAAACTCCAACATCTAAAGCTTCAACACAACAGAAGTTTGTTTATTTATTTATTTAATCAAATCCAGTCAGTGGTAGTGAGGGTGTGACTGGTTCATGCATCATTTAGGGACCCAGCCTCTGTCCCTTTTGTGACTTTAACCTCTTCTAGACCAGTGCTAGCCAATAGAACTTTCTATGGTGATGGAACTGTTTCATACTACCCTCTCCAATATGGTAGCCACTAAGGACTAAATGCTTTGGGGCATTTTAATCATGGCTAGTGAGACTGTAACTGAATCTTCAATTACATTTAATTTTTTAAAAGAAAAACATTGAAGGACCTTTGTTACCTGGTTTCAAGAATATTTTATAGCATTTAAATATAGCTACAGAAGTCAAGACGGTGCTATTAACATATGAATAGCCTAATAGATCAATGGAACAGGAGAGAGTTCAGAAATAGACCCACCATATGTATAGTCAATTAATCTTTGAAAAAAGCACCAATGCAAAGTTAAATGAATGTTGGAAAAGATTGTCTTTTCAACAAATAATGCTGGAACAACTGGATATCTGTATGAAATAAAAAAAGGAGAAAAAGATCTAAGAGAGACAATGGCTGCCGTGTATATATGTTATTCCCATAAAACTGATGACTGAAGTTAGAGGCGTCAGCTGCTATTTTAAAAGTGGGGGATTGAGGCCCAGAAACATTAAATAAGAAGGCTGTGATCATACAGCAAGGAGATGCTGAAGACAGGATTCAAACTGGCTGTCTATAATCTTAAAGTTGCCCCTCGGTGGAAAGGAGCCTCAGTGCAGGAACAGTGGTGGGGAGGTGATGAGAAGAATGCTGGGTCCCAAATCAGCCATGAAGCTGAGCTCTCTTACTGTCTCTTTTCCTCTCTATTTTTGGGTCCCATCCAAGTTCCAGGCACCAGGCAGAACTAGGGGATTCTCTAGTTTAATTTCACATTTTATTTTTATTTCACTGGGTTTGGAGAAGGGAAGGAGTCATGAGTATAAGGAACTGCAATATTTCCTTGTTCCACATTTTAATTTAATTTTAGTTCATTTAAATTTAAATAGCCACATGTGATTAATGGCTATTAGGGGTTAGAGCCTAGCGTCCTCTCCATTCATCTGCCAGATGAGGAAAAAGAAGTATGGTATTTTGGGAGGTTTTCACTTTACTTTCTCTTTCTTTTCATTGGCTAAAACTGAGTCACGTGGCCACACCTAATTGCAAAAGAAGCTGGGAAATGTAGTTTAGCTGTGTGCCCAGGAAGATGAGGGAGTGGATTTTGGAGAGCCCATAGTAGTGTTTATGATTCTGGGAATGAAGGTTCAATGAACGCCAAAATGTGCACCTCTTCCCTTTGAGATAACTACAGAAAACAACAGGGAAACCAACAAAAGGAGTTACATAAGAACAGCATAAAGGCTAAACTAGTTAGAATGCCAAATTACAAATGTTTATTATGCCTAGCAGTAAGACAATTACGGTTTGAGGAATACGTATGCTCAACTATGTTTATTCATTCAACATTTGTCACATGCCTACTTGGTATCAAGTACTATGCCCAGCACAGGGGATGCAAAGATAGACAAGACACCATCCACCACAGAGAATTTTAATTTAATATGGCAGGTGTAGCCTCAGATGTAAGGATAAAGTGCACTGAAAACTCAGGCTATGAACACTGAATTTCCTGAGAGTAGATAGAGGGCAATTTTAGGAAAAGGTTTCCAACAGAAGTGTGTGAGTGTGGGTGTATGTGAGTGCAGTTATGTACATACCCTGCATTGAACTTGTTTTTGAGGCATAGAACTGTCAAGTAGTGGGTGGTGAAGTGTCTTCAAACCAAAATCAAAACGGGACAGATGTCATAACTCCAGTAAAGATGTGGAATTCTCCTTGTGTCAAATTGGTTGCTGACCTGAATCCCCTCACAGGCTCAGCCAACTGCTTGAGCTCCTCAGATACATTTCACATTCCCTCTATGGCAGCGGTCCCCAAGCTTTTTGGCACCAGGGACTGGTTTTGTGGAAGACAGTTTTTCCACGGACAGGGTCGGGTATGGTTCAGGCAGTAAGGCAGGCAATGGGGACCAATGGGGAGCGATGGGGAACGGCAGATGAAGCTTCGCTTGCCCACCCGCCGCTCACCTCCCGCTGTGTGGCCCAGTTCCTAACAGGCCGCACATTGGTACCAGTCATTGGCCCGGGGGTTGGGAACCCCTGCTCTATGGCAACACCGTGATTTCATCCTGAGCTTCCTTGAATACATGGAGCAGAAACTAGTGTCCCTTTTCTGATTTCCCCTTGAAATACCTCTTCGTCTCCTCTTTGCTGTAGCACTTTCCCTTCTTCCTTGTTTTATGATGAGTTATTTACCCTCCGACACTAACGGGTGCATCACATTTCTTCACTGTCCACGGCTTAATTATCTTGGCATTAACACAGTGTTTGCCTCACTGACTATGGTGGGCTTCTTGGTGTCTTGGTCCCCCCAGTCATTTCACCTTACTTCCAATAATGGCAACCTGATTTCTTCCTGGGATGGGAGGGGCGGGGTTTCCCTCTCCCTTTATGGTGGTCTCGTTAAGACTGTCAACCATGGTGCCAAGAATTGGGCCCTGGACACAAGCCAGGGCAATCAGCCAAAGTCTCCCACATGACTTTGAATGTGGAGAACAGTCATCTGAGGTCAGGGAGGTGTTTGGAGTTCAGCCCTCCAGAGAGAAGACTGTTCCCTGACACTGCTTAAGGTTGAGTCAGCCTGGATCCTGGATATACCTTCATTCCAGTCTCTTTTGAGCCAGGGTGTTCCCCCTTCCCATCAATTCTTTGAGGCCCCGAGCGATTTCCCAGAAGTTTCCTGGATGGACATCTGTAAGTGCATATGGGAAAATGTTACTAATGAACGTCACATAAGACTAAATGTAAAATCCCTCTTTATGGGCTAGTATAATCTGTTTCACATAGAAGCAAAATGAAACACATCCAGTGTACATTGAGTCCATGATGGGAACGGGCTTATGACCAGCTGCTATTTTCAATATGCTTGGAGGTGTTCTCATTTGACTCTTGATATGGAAAGAGACAAGTAGGACTGAGACCTGGTACACATCCCATGACCTTTCTAGATTGGAGAAACCTTAAAAGGATCAGGAGGAATATCCAGCTTCCCACCTTTCTTCTTCCCAATGCTAATCAGTTGATTCCTCCCTCCTTCAGGTCTTCCTGTCCCTCTCATTGCTGCCTTTCTGCTATAGGATTATTTTGTTCCGAAATACCTTCCCTCTAGACTGGAACTTCGAGAGGGAAATTGATCCTTTTCTACATTTTCTACAGGGCTCAGCATCAGGACTTCTTTCAGAGGAGGTATCAGGAAATATTTGCTGAATTGAATGGAGTTGATTTGAACTATTGAATCCAGGTAAGTGGCTTTGGTAAGTCCATTAGCTTTGCCCTGAAATCTCGGCTCCTGTCCCACCCCATTTCTATTTGGCCAAATTAACGTGACAGAGAATGATTCAGTAGTCTTCCTTATTCACTTCAGAGAGTTGGAAATGAGACGTGAAAATGACAGCAAGTAGACATGTCGATAAATATACATGTGGAGCCAGGGCAGAGAGTCCTGCCGCCTGCCCCAACCTTCACAAGAAGGAAACGTCAAGGCCACTTGAATGGATCGCACAGAAATCATCCGACTCAAGAAGACCATGCCGCTCTGGAAGTTGACATCTGGGATTTCCATTGAGAAGAGATTAGAGATTTGATGCCCTTCACACTCCCTTTGAACTTCCAAGCCTGAAGACTGCTCATCTGTTGGAGCAGAATTTGTTCTTGGTGTTTACTTAAAACAATAGGGTCAGCTAATAAGATAATGAGCCTTGAAGGTTTATCAATGAATAAGATGTAAGTTTTTAAGTTTTATCCTATACTATAGAGTCCTTAGTATTTCTAGGGCCACGTGGGCATACCTTCTTAAGTCCCTAAATGATGAGCTCTAATTTTAATTTTTATAAAGTGTGTGTGTTTGTGTGTGTATGAAAGAGACAGAGGAGGCAGAGAGAGAAAGAGGGAGAGAGAGAATTAAATATATAATGTACATCTGAAAAGCCACTAAAGACAAGAAAAAAAGTAGGTATATATTTAGCCAAGTGTTTTGTGGATTTTTTTTCCTTTTTGAGAAACTCCAGTACAAGTGTCCAAGCCAAGTAGAAGCCTTTCACTCTGGTTATTTATTTATTTTGCTCTCTCCTTTGGAAAGCGATGCACATGTATTATGAAAAGCAAATATTATACTCTTTATTGTCAAACAAAGTTTATAAGGTTCATGTGTCAATGATGAGGCCAAAGACCTCACACAGAAAGTTTCCTGTCTCAGAAGAATTTCTCATGAAATATAAAATATGGGAAGTGAGGGGACCCCTTACTGCCAGAAAAGAGAATCAGCCCACTCCTAATGGTACCCCTGGGACTGGATGAGCTCAGACCTTGACTGTCCAGCATGGGAGGGGGTTCTTCTCTGCAGACAATCATGGGGGACTCAGTGAGGGGGAAGGACCACAGTGGAAGTTGAAGGATATTTACTCAGAGGAGGCTACTTATGTCCAACTCCACGCAGCTCTGATATCCAGATGCATGAGGCAACTGCCTTTGGTGACATGGGAAGTGGAAGCAAGGTGATGACAAATGAAAGGCATTCTTTGGTCTTGGAGCACACAGGCATGGAATCCGGTAGGCGTACAATTACTATTTACAGGAAACTGGCACAGAGCTATAACTTTTCCTAGACAGGTTGGTGCCATTGTGTTCTGGCACCAAGAAAAGCATAAAATAAGGCTTAGCATTTGTCTAAACCACGCTGGATGTACTATACTTTCTGATATGTATTGCGTTCTCCGACTGGGAGTTTCACTAAAGTCCCTCCCTGGGGAGCAGAGAGCGGGAGTTATAGTCAACCATGGTTAATTTGCGCTTTGTGCTTTGTTTATCCAAACCATATGTCTAGATGGTTGTAATTCTGTGTCACTGGCTGTGTAATGCTCTCTGTGCTAAGAGCTCTGTAAATAGCAACAGCTCGATGCATAATCACGTTGGCATTCTGAAGGGGGAAAAGGGAAGTTTCAAGTGACGTTTGTTGTGGAGACAAACACCCGAGGATGTCTCCATCACTGTCTTTCAGGCTGTGATCCTTTGTGCTTTGGTTAAGCAGGTCCCTGTGGACCAGACAGGACCTGCTAGAAGGCCAGGTGTGGTGGGTCAATGCTACCTCTCATTCTCATTCTCTAGCCTTCAGGCTCCCGAATACCCCAGATATTAAATCAGATCCTTGCTATTCATCAGCTTCAGCAAGTAGCTGGTGTACGGAAGAGAGTTCCTTTAATTTCAATGCTTAAAAAAAAATTAAGCAGAAGGTGAATCCACCACAATTTCCTTTTATAACATTTTCATTAACATTTTTTACTTAATTCATCAAATGTCAATCAATTAAAGACACTCTGCTCAAAGGCTAGAAGCCATAATGCTCAACATGAATTTCTTAAATGGCAAAATACCAGCGAGGATGAAAACACAAGGGTGCCAGCTTCCAAGTACAGGCTAAAAGCTCAGGGTCCCTGGAGGTCCCAACCCATCAGTCGGTCCAGAATAAGCTCAGAGTGCTGCTGCCCATTCAGCAGATATGAAGCATCTTCTATGTACTAAGAAGTGCGCCTGTGCCCAGAGGCACGTGGTGACCCCCCAGTGCCCCTGTTCTCATGGAGTTTCTGGAGCACCTGCTGACCACTGAAACGCATGGCTGGAGACCTCTGTAGGACTTGAGGAGTGACTTATGACAAATTCCACCTCGCCCCAACTTCTACAACCTCCTAAAACTGAAAAGATGGCTTTAAAAATGTTTGTCCTGGGGCTTCCCTGGTGGCGCAATGGTTGAGAGTCTGCCTGCCGATGCAGGGAACACAGGTTCGTGCCCCGGTCTGGGAAGATCCCACATGCCGCGGAGCGGCTGGGCCCGTGAGCCATGGCCGCTGAGCCTGCGCATCTGGAGCCTGTGCTCCGCAACGGGAGAGGCCACAACGGTGAGAGGCCTGCGTACAGCAAAAAAAAAAAAAAAAAAAGTTTCTCCTTCACAAAAATGCTGACATTCATAAGAGCGAGGCCCCCTTACTTCAGGGGCTCCTAGAACGTGGCCTTCTGTGTATCCCAAATATGGACTCTGTGTCTCTGTCACCTTTCCTGTACCCCAGAGTCCATTTCAGACTGCGTGTATAGGAAAGGTGCCAACCTCTTTGGGGTCCTGGAGAATGAAGGGAAGTGGTCTGCAACCATCCCTGCGGGGATGAGCTGACAGGGACACTGCCATTTCCTTAGGTGTCTTCATCAGAGAAGAATTCTAAAGACTGCTCTCACCCCAGTGCCAGCCTCATTTGGGCCACCAGGCCGCCCAGCAACTTTGGCATATTTCTCTCACCAACCCTCTTATGACAGTGACTGTTTCAACTCCTCTCTGTCCTCAAACTCCAATCTTGCCAAAGGTCCTTGTGTTGTATTTCATGGGGCAACGAGAAGCCATCACATAGAACATCTCATCTGCCCAACACTGATTCTGTCAGCCTACCTGCACCTGCCCCTCCTCCCATGCTTCCCTCCGGAGACAAAGGTGAAGCTGGCCCTCTTCCCTCCTAAGGACCCCTTCTCCTCCCAGCTTCTCAGGGCCTCCTTCCACAGTCACTATTTCTCTCCTAAAATGTCCACGTGTCTCCTGTCCTTCAAATGCATCTTTCCTGCTCCTACATACTTTATTCCTACTTTGCTTTGTCTCCCTATTGTCCTTCCCAATCCAGCTGAGGAGAGTTGTGCCCACATGATGTTCCAATCCCTCACCTCCTTTCAATCTTCAACCCACTCCAAACTGGCTTCTTTTCTTATCTTTCCATCAGGACTGCTCCTGACACCTGCTCCAATTCCTCTATCCTATCCCAGCCCTCTTACCTGAACACCAACAACTAGTCAACATCTCTACTTGGATGTCCTACAGATAAGGTGATAATATGTCTTCAGGTGGTCAGGATAATCTCTGTTTACATTGCCCTGGCATCATTATTCCTATCACCCCTTTCATGCTCAAATGTGTTTTGGACACTCAACTGTAAGGTCACCTATATATTGGCAAATAGTAGACATCTGTGATTTGTCTGTCCAATCTATCTCTTGTGTTGGTCAAGGTACCCAGTGTAGCTTTGGAGAACCATTCCCTTGAAGCTGCATTCTTTCATGTAGTTTAGTCCTATAACTGGTCTAGCAGCATCAGATTGGTATAAAGAGAAGTGTGTAGCAAAAGCGGGTCAAGAACATTTATTCCCAACAATGTTATTGGTGCTATTTGAGGGAAATCTTATTTTTTCTTATTTTTCTACTGGGATTGCTAACTGGTAGAATGTAAGTCTGCAATGGCTGAGCCAACTCTGCCACCATACTTGGGGAGAACTTTGCTTGAGGATGAAAGTGATGCAGAGGAAGCACATCAGAGTGAGAGGGTGGAGAGGGGGAGTTTGGATTCCAATGTAGAGAAGGGAGAGGCAAGAGGAGAGCGATTCCTGATAACAACATTGGGCACCTGGATCTGGACATCAGTCCCACCCAGACATTCCACTACAGAAGTCAAGACTCTTCTTTTTCATTTGGGAGATTTGTAGGTGGATTTCTATCACTTAATGCCAGTAGAGTCTGGACCTATATAGGCACATCCTAAATTCAACTCTGGCCAGTGTTATCCCTGCTGCTCCCAAATCTTCTCCTACTTCCGCCTATAAATCTCAGCAATCATCCAGTTTCTTTTGCCCGAAACCTGGGAATCATCTTTGACATCCCCCTTTCTCTAATCTCATCATCAAATTCTATTTATTCCATCACCAAAATATATCTAGACTCTGATACCTTCCCTCCACAAGCACTACCCTCAACAAGTCCATAATACTGTCATGTCCCATCTGAACAACGGAAGTGTCTCCCAACTGGCCTTCCCATGACCATTCTTGCTCCCTGCAACATTCTCCATGAAACAGCTGGAATCATCTTAAACTCCAAATCTGTTCATGGTACCCAAGGCCATACTTTATTGGACAGTTGGAAGGAGAGTAGAGGGAGCCCAATAACATTCAGAAAACAAGCAAGCATGGTTGAGTTCTCATAATTCGCGAATTCCCCAATGATACTTGAGACAGTGTCAAGCATCTTTCCCAGTACGGTTTCCCAGACAGGTGTTTCATTTTTTCATTATTATTTGTTTTATTGTGTTTCAATCAGTAGCTGAAGGTCAAGCGTTTTTCCTTTTGTTGGGATATTTGAACACTTGAAGGTTACCAGCCAAGATACTAAGTGAGCCTGCACAGAACCACTTCATGTGGGTCGGTGACTGCATGGTCATTTGTAGACTTTGGTGTTTGAAGTTTTCTATAGAGCCTTCCTGGAACCAAGTGCTTCAAAGGAGAGACAAAACATCTTCGTCACCCTAACCTTAGATTAACCTCTCTCCACATTCTCCCTCCTCTTAGAGGACTTTGGATTTTGAATTCCATTGAAACAGGGTCAAATAACGTCAATCTTACCTGATTAGGAAGTTATCCTGACCCAACGGTTTTGTAAGGGAGTGGAAAGAAAACTTTTACTGAGGTAGATGCAAGGAGACTAAAATAAGAGGGGATACATACCATGTATCTTTTTGTCTGGTATAGAAGGCTAACAATCGTAAAGGCATCACTCCAATTTATTTATGTCTTTTGTAATTCCAAATCACATTTTAACACCTTTTTCTTTGACACTTGACAAAAGAATTTTAAATGTCTGGGTGAATCAATAGACAAAATAATTACGGAGAATTTGATGAAACAGAAATATTAGAGATATTTGCACAAACGGACAACAAAATAGATTCTAAAACTACAATAATTAAAATAGACTGGATTAGGGAGAAGCAGGTAGAAAGAACATATAAGAATGTTGTTCCTGGTAGGAAGGGTATTTCAAATCTCCAGGGGAAGTGATGAAAGGGCAATTATGAAATCCTAAGAACAAATTGATTCATCACTACTTCATACCACCTCCTAAAACAAATTTCAGGTGGATTAAGGGTTTAAAGTACATATACAAAATAACTACAAGTAAATACAGGTGTATGTTTACGTGAACTTGTGCTGGGAAAACTTTTAAAGAGTGTCTTATCATAAAGTAAATGTTGATAGAATTAACCACATATAAATCAAAATCTTCTGCCATAAGCACAATTTAAGGGCAAATGACAAATTGAGAAAACATATGTTTGCAACATATATAACAATGGGTTAATATTTCTAATGCTCTGAAATGTCATTGTGGTCAAAAGACATGATTAGAAAATTCACAAAAGAAGTACTAACAGCAAAAATATGAAAAATGTTTAACTTTACAAGCTGTCAAAGATGTGCAAACTGAAACAATAGCAAGACACAGTTTTTCAGCTATTACATTGGCAGTCTAAAAAAAAAAGAAAAAAGATTGTCTGGAGCATGGGGAAATGGGCACCCACAGATTGCTGGCATGGGCTTAAAGTGATACAAGCTTTCCGCTGGGTAACTTGGCAAAATTCTTAAAAACGTGCACAACCCATTTACACAGCAATTCCTCTTCTAGGAATTTATCTTTAGAAAATAATCATAAATAACTGCAGAAATTTATTTAAAAGATGTTCCCTGGAATGTTGTTCATAATAGCAAAAAATTAAAAACAAAATAAATGTCTGACAATATGGAACTGGCTAAATAAATTATGGTGTAGTATAATACACGATCATAAAAAAAACATACTTAGTGACTTTGGCAAAGGTTCACAATATATAGTTAAGTAGAAAAAAATTTTGCAAGACAACCTGTACAATGTGGTCTCATTTTTGTTTTTTTAAAAATGTATGTATGTAAATGTATGCATAGAAAAAGACCTTAAGAGGATAACCAGAAAGTTATCAGTGATTATCTCTGGGTGGCAAGAGTATTGGTGATTTTCATTATTTTCAAAATATTCTGCAATAAAAATGTATTACTTTTGTAACAAGCTTCTTAAAAACATTAGCTTTTATTTAAATTCTGCATAGAAGTCGGGTCTCAAAAAATGACCTTCAGGAGCCTTTTGGAGGAAATTCTTCCAGCCAGAAATTGAGGAATACCAGGGAAAATGGTCCAGGCTAACACAGTTGGAGTAGGAGGACATAAACCAGCTCTCAGGCTCCGCTGCCCGGGACTCAACAGCCCCATCACTGCCCCTGCTTCCCACAACTACTTTTTTTATTAGTCATGGAATGGGAAACTGATGTAGACTGAAAATAACAATAACAACAACAATAATGAATTTGATAACGTATCAACAAATGACAATGAACATTTATTAGGCACTCAGTATTTTCCAGACACTGAGCTCATTGCTTCACAGAAATTATCTCATTTAATCCTGTCAACATTCTTTTGGCAAAGGGATTATTGTCTGCATTTTATAGATGTGTAAACTGAGACTTGGATGGTGATGAAATTCACCCACAGTCAGGCCGCTCTCAGGCTGCCAAGAGGAATTACAAACCAGGGAGAGTCTGATTCCAGAGCCCCTCGCCCATCTCCATTGATGAGGGGGACGCAACAGCATTTTTCCACATGAGTCTTCCTGCCGACATCACCACCCAGGCCTCGATTTCCTTTGTGATTCAGCCTTGTATTTTGTAGCCTGACTCCAGTGTGAAAGATTTGTGGCAATTGCATGATGTATGAGGTGCCATTTGTAAAAATATTATTTAGTGTAAAACATGATGTTTTTTCTCCTGATTTACAAGTTGGATTTATAATTCTCACTATCTGAGTTATATATCTTGCCACTGATTTATAAAACTTGCCTGTAAATCTTCCCAGCAAAGTTTGATTCAGAAATCATTATTTTAAGAATTAGATTTAGTTAAAACATTCAACTGCTTTATAGGGGAGGCAATGTATTTACATAACTCCAATCGGAGCTTACAGATCCTACAGCAGTTTTACAAGTCATGCCCGGGAATTCCTAAAGAAAATGTTCTGATTTAAGGGCAGTCACTTCACACTTTAGCTACAACTGACTGATTTACAGAGCCTAAGCCATATAATAGTGATCCGTTTTATAAAATTCCACTTTTCTTTAACTCCAGATCCTGATTTATATGCCCTGATTGGGTTTTCTGTAATGCGACCTCAGTTACTTGCCCCTCCACCCCAGAGCTGGTCTTGGGGAAAAGACCCAGGAGTCAGGGACGGTCAGAAGAGGGTGACCCTGACTCTCTCTTCCTCTTGGCCTCTTTCCCTTATTCCAAAGGAGTTAAACATGCGACCCCACCCTGAGCCAAAGGTAGCTAAGCTTGGGGGAGGGTCTGTAAGATGCCATCACCTTGAATGTAATATTGTAGCTTTCCTGCTCCTCAGATGCAGAGGGATTGATCTCATGGAGAAGAAATGGCCAGTCCAATGAACTGAGAACATATTGGACAAAAGATTGATGGCTGAATAAATCAATGAGCACACAAACTTAGTTGTTTGTTTGTTCTTTAAGAGCAGAGGCCAAAAGGCACTCAACAGTTAGCAAAAAGGGACAGCATAAGTGACTGAGGAGGGAGAGGGCCTGTGGGGACTTTAGAAAGAGGCTTGTCCCATCGGAATGGGGCAGCCATAGCTTAGCTCCACTGGTTGTCACTAAATGGGGTTGCTTGCTTAGTATTTCTAGATCTGGTTTTCCAAGAGAATCCTAAAATCCAGATTTTTATGTTAAATGAACCAATTAAAAAAAATTGATTTTATTCAGGTCTGATTTATAGTAGTTTAAAATCAGCACACTTTAAGTGCACAGGTCAATGATATTTGACCAAAGTATATACCTATACAACCACCAACCCAATCAAGTTATAGAACATTTCCATCTCGCCAAAAAGCTCCCTCCTGTACATGAAGTCAATCTCCTCCCTCCCACCCACTGCTCCAGTACACCACTGGTCTGCTTCCTATCCCTAGAATTATAATATTAGAATTTAATATAAATGGAATCATACAGAATCATTTTTTTTCTGCCCACTTTTTTCCACTCAGCATGATGTCTGTGAGATCTATCCATGTTGTTGCATGTTTTAATAGCTGCTCCTTTTTATGGCTGAGTAGTAGTCCATTGTATAAATTGTATCGTAATTGTTTACTCATTCCCATTTGGGTTCTTTCCAGATTTAAGCTATTATCAATAAAGTTGCTATGACCATTTCTGGGCAAGTCTTTTTATGGACATGTGTTTTGCAATTCTTTTGGGTAAAAATTTAGGAATGGAATTGCTGAGCCATTTGATAAGAGTATGCTTAGTTTTATAAGAAGCTGCCAAACAGTTTTCAAAAGTGATTGTACCACCTGCCCCCCCCCCAGTAATATATGAGTTCCAGTTGCTCAACATCCTTCCCAATGCTTGGTATTATCAGTCTTTTTAATTTTAGTCATTTAGTCATTTTAGTCATAATTTTAGTCATTTAGCTATGAAGTGGTATCTCATTTAATTTGCATTTTCCTAATAACTAATGGTGTTGAGCATCATTTCATGTGCTCATTGGCCATCTGTACATCTTCTTTTGTGAATTGTCTGTTCAAATCTTTTGCTTGTTATTTATTAGTTGGTTGCCTTCCTATTACTGAGTTGTAAGAAAACTTTATATAATCTGGATACAAGTCTTTGTCAGATGTGTGTAATGCAAATAATATCTCCCAGTCTGTGGCTTGATATTTCCTTTTCTTTCAATGTCTTTTGAAAGGCAAACAATTTTAATTTTAATGAAGTACAATTTGTCATTTTTCTCCTTTAGTCAATACTTTTTATGTCCGTAGAAATATTTTTCTACCCCTAAGTTGCACAGTTTATCTCCTATATTGTCTTCTAAAAGTTTTACAGTTTTAGGCTTTATGCTCAACTCTATGAACCATTTCCAATTATTTCTTGAAAAAGAAGTGAAGTAAGCGTTATGGTTCATTTTTGTTCCATACAGATACGTAGTTCTTATAGCATTATAGAAATCAGGTAGTGTGAGTCCTCCCACATTGTTTGTTTTTTTAAAGAATTGTTTTTGCTATCTTAGATCCTTTTCTTTTTCAGACAAATTTTAGCATCAGTTTGTTAACTTATACAAAAGAAAAAGTCTACTGAGATCTTGATTGGAATTTTATTGACTCTATAGATCTGTCTGGGGACAATGGACATCTTAACTGTATCAAATCTTCCAATCCATCAGCAGGACAACAGGATGTATCTTTTAATTTATTGAGATCTTTCTTAATTTTGTTCAGTAACATTTTATAGTTTTCTATGTAGAAATTTTGCACAGCTTTCATTAAATTTACTCCTAAATATTTTATTTTTAAATTTTATTTTCTAAATATTTGTTTCTCATATATAAATGCAATTAGTTTTGTACATTTATCTTGTATTCTGTGACCTAACTAAACTCATTTTTAGATCTGGTAGGTTTTTGTAGATTCCTTAGGATATTCTATGCAGACAATTGTGTCATGTGTTAATAAAGAAAGTTTTATTTCTTTTTTAATATTTATGTTTTTTTATTTCATTTTCTTACCTTGCTGCACTGGCTGGGACATTTAGTACAATATTGAAGAGAAAATATGAGATTGAACATCTTTGCCTTTTTCCCAATCTTAGGGGAAAGAATTCAGTCTTTAACCATTAAGAATGATGGTTGCTGTATGATTTTCATAGATTCCCACCGTCAGGCTGAGAAAGTTTCCCTTTATCTGTAATTTGCTGATCTTTTTTTTAATCATGAATGGGTTTTGGATTTCATCAAGTTCTTTTTCTATGTCTATTGAGATAACTGTGATATTTTTTCATTAATTCTGTAATGTGCTAAATTAATTGATTAATTTTTGTGTTGAAATATCTTTACAACCCTAGGGTATACCTGTTATAGAATGCTCAACTCAGTTTGCTAATATTTTATTGAAGATTTTGACTTGTATATTCATGAGAGATTTTGGCCTGTAGTTTTCTTTCCTTATAATGACATTGTCAGCTTGATATCAGGGTTAACACTGGTCTTCTAAAGCATGTTGGGAAGCAGTCTCTCCTCCTATATTTTTAGAAAAAGTTTGTGTAATGTTATTATTATTGCTTTTGTAAGTGTTTGATAGAATTTAATAGTGAACTCATCTCAACACAGAGCTTCCCTTGTGGGAAGGTTTTCGATAATAAATTCAATTCTTTTAATATTATAAGATTATTCACATTTTCCTGTTAAGTTTTAGAAGACTGTGTTTTTTAAGGCATTTGCCCATTTCATCTAAGTTGTTAAATTTATTGGCATAAAGTTGTTTGTAATATCTTATTATTTTTATTATTATTCCTTTATTACTGTTATTATTTCTTATTCTTCTTTAGGATGTGTATTTGTTATTATTGTGGATATGTATTGATATTCTGTAGAATACATATTAATATTCCTATTTGTATTTCTGATATTGGTAATTTGGCATCCCTCTTTGTTCATCAATTATTCTTTCTAGAGGTTTATTAACTTTATTAATCTTTTCAAAGAACCAACTTTTGGCTTTGTTAATTTTCTTTACATGTATGTTTCCTGTTCATTAATGTCTGCTCTTATATTTATTAATTCTTTCCTTCTACTACCTTGGGCTTATTTTAGTTTCCTTTTTCTATCTCTATAAGATGGAAATAAATAATTGGTGTTACACCTTTTTATTTTCTAATATAGACATTTAAAGCTATAAATTTTGTTCAAAGCTCTGCTCTGTCTGTACCCCACAAATTTTTAAATGTTATATTCTCATCTCCACTAGCTTCAAAATATTTTAAATTTATCTTGTGATTTTTTATTGACTCATAAATTATTTAGAAAATTGCTGTTTTATTTCAAAATATTTGGAAATTTAAATTTCTACTTTATATCATTTTCTTCATCCTGAATACCACTTTCAGCATTTTTTTTGTGGTGTAGGTATCCTAAAAATAAATTTTACAAATTGTTGTTTGTCAGAAAATATCTTTATTTTATCCTCGTTTTTGGAGGTAATTTTTGCTAAATATAGAATCTGCCTTGACAGAATATTTTTTCTTTTACTTTTTAAAAATGTAATTCAATTGTCTCTTAGTTTCTATTGTTTCATAAGTGAAGTCAGCAGTCAGTTATTCTTCTTCTTATTTTCTTCCTGTACATAATGTATGTTTTTTTATCTGGCTGCTTTCAAGATTTTCTTAGCTTTGGTTCTGGGCAATTTGACTCTGATATTTTACTTTGTATTTATCTTGCTTGGAGTTGGCTGAATTTTTCTAAATTAAGTCATTGTATTTCGTTGCGTTTGATATGCTTTAAGTCATTATTTCTTGAAATTTTGGTCTGCCCCATTATCATTGTTTTCTCCATCTGGAATTCTAATTCCACTTTGGCAAGACAAGTAGTACTCATTTTTTTTTTTTGGTCTCAATATTTCTTTACATTATTTAAAAATTTAAGAACTCCGAAGAACATCTGTTTATTTGGGATATATCTATTGATACTGTATTAGAAAGTAAAACTGAGAAATTCTTTTGAATAATAATAATTATTAGTGATTAATATTAAATTATTAATAATAAATAATAAATATTATTTAGTAATAAGAAGGAGGAGGAGGAGATAAAGAAGAAGAAGGTCATTACATGTTAACATAAATAACATATTCTTAATGGATAAAAAACATGTTTTAAGTAAATCTTAGTGAAAAGAATGGCATTGTTTTATATTTTTACAGAGTGCTATTCTGGCTTAATAAATAAAAGACAGCTAGATTCTTCTATCTGATTCTGCATCTATCTGTTGTGATATAACACATCATGTAGCCTCTGGGAAACACCACTGTACACCTATGAACGAATGGGAATGGAAAGGGCAAGTAAAATCTTAGCTTTTGATTTTGAAACAAAATCAAAACAGCTTTAACATTGAAGAATTTCTGAAATGGTCTTGTGGACTCTCTTTCAGAACTGCTATTATATAATAGCAGTTCTACTCATTTTTTTTCCCAATTCTTTTGTTCTCTGCAATTTTGATTGGAAAATGTCTGTTGATCTGTAAACAAGGCCACTTTCTGTCCATTTAAAATCCTACGTTAAGAGGATTTCCCTGGTGGTCCAGTGGTTAAGACTCCACACTAACATTGAAGCGGGCATGGGTTCAATCCCTGGTTGGGGTTCTAAGATCCCACATGCCACACGGTGCAGCCAAAAAGAAAAAAAAAAATGATAAAAATAAAATAAAATCTTATGTTAAGCCTGTCAAATTTCTATATTTCATTTATTATAATTTTCAGGTCTATCATTTCCATTTGGCTCTTTTTTTATAGTTTGCCTTTCTCCGCTCAAATTATTTTTCTGTTGATTTATTAAGACCATACTTTCTTTTAGTTCTTTGAGCATAACTATAATAGCTGCTTTAAAGTGCTAACTCCAACATCTGGGCCATGTCAAGTCTAGTTTCTATGGACTACATTTTTGTTATTCCTGGATCATATTTTCCCATTTTTTCTCTTTTTTTTTTGAATGTTTAATGATGCTTGATTGAATACTGTACATTACAGATAATATAGAGAATCTAGATTCTGTCAGCCTTATTTAGGAGTGTATGTATTGTTTTATTAAGCAGTTTAATTGCTGGTGGATCACCTGGAACTTGGCTTGGTTTTTTGTTTGTTAATGCAGATCTATGGAAAGTCCAAGATATTTTCAAGCTCCTCTAACTTGCACTCAATCTCTAAACTCTCTGCATCTTGTTGGAGCTTGAATTTAGACTTCGTTAGGTCAAATCTAGAGTTCTTATACCTAAGACACAACTTTTCTGGTGACTAAGTGGATCCATGGGGGCGTTAACAAGGTGCTAAAGAGATCTGTTCACTCTGACAGTGTCATGAGTCAAGCATCCAGTGCCCACAAGACTGCTCTTGCCCCATCACTGCTCAACTTCTGCTCCCTCCGTTCTGATTTCAACCGCTAAGCTGATGCTTTCTGGTAAGCACTGGGTAATCTTCATGTATGTGCAGCCTGGCCCTCAACAATGGACTTGTGTGGCAACCCCACAACCCCCCCCCCCCCACACATACACAGTTTCCTTTCTATGATGCTCCATTAGGCAAATTCCAAGCAGTTGAAGTGACCCAAACTCTAACCTTTGTCTCCTCAGCTCAGCAGACCTGCTATGCTCTGCTCAGACACCAGATTACTGTGCTTTTTGTAACTTGTCCTCAGGCAGAAGGGCTAAGTGACCATAGAGTTTATCTCTTGAATTTCCCTTCTTTTAGGACTTACTGTTTTATGTTATCTATTTTGTAGTGCCTGAAAATAATTGTCATATATTGTGTCTAGTTTTATAGTTTCTTATGGCAAGAGAACAAGTCTGGTGCCAGTTACTTCATCATGGTTACAAGTGGAAGTCTTCCATTTTTTAATATTAGCAACAAAACTTGAAAAAATATAAACACATCTATAACTATATATATCTCATGAGCCCTCTGTTTGAGACACCTGGTCTACATCTCTTCCTTTTCAAAATGTGTTCTTCAGAAAAGCATCATCAGTATCACCTGGGAGCTTATAGAAAATGCAGACTCTCAGGTCCCAGACTGACATACAGATTCAGAATCTGCCATTTAGTTAAGACCCAAAGGTGACCTTATGGTCATCAACATTTGAAAAGATCTTCTCAAAAGTTCCTGCATTAGAATCAGAATCACTAAGGTAGTAATGCTTATCACCAGGGAAGTTTGGAGAGTATTGAGATTTTCCGTAAACCTCTGAGGTTCCTGCTCCATGTGTCCTGCTCCCATTATGTGATCTGCCCTGTGGTCCCGCCTTGATTTGACTCCAAGTATACCATTATTCAAAGGATGTAACCCATATAGATAATTACATGGGTAATTTCATTTCCCCAAGGAATTTTCAGGCCATATTTTTTAAACGCTTTGCTTATCTACTCGGGCAGCCAGTGGTTTCCTCTCACACATGACAACTCTGTTTCAGACCTTCACTTAAAATTTACTTTTCCAGAAAACTCCCCTAAACCAATCTTTCTAAAGCCTTCAATAAAAGCAAGGATGTTCATCTAGCTATAGATATAGCTATTTGGCTACTTACTTTATATGGACTAAGAGAAGTACAGTGTTTTACATTTGTCTCCAACTTTTCTTCACTACACTTCGAGGAACCACAACCCTAATTTGCTTAGTCTGATCTTAACACAATTCCAGTCCTGGTACCTGGCATGTTTTTAATCCATGCTGTTAACTCAACCCATGATTATACTGTTACCCATTTATAAGCATCACTTTGAAACAAGTTTGTGGCATTTTTCCTTAATCCTTCATATCATCTATCTGCTCACCTCTGGGTTGGGCCGTGTAGACTGGGTCCCACTCTATCTCACCACTCATCCTATCAGGCACCATATCCCATATGATATAGTGCTCTGAACTTGGCCAGGTCAGAGGGAGGTGAAGCACGGGGGCTGGTATTACAGGGGTGACCATCCAGCTGCCTGCATAGGGGATGAGTCATCTCAAATAGCAGAAGCAAAGGTGGCGGGGGCAGAAGCATGTCCAACGATACCAGATACCATCCTTGGCAGTTCTATGCCTCCCTTGCCAAGGTCAGGCAAGTGCAGATGATATGGGGGAACAGCTGACTCGTATTCATCAAGCAGTGGGAATGGGAGCTGAATCCCCTCTCTGTGACCCTAGGAAGCTTCTTTCACCTTGCCAACTCTGTTTTCCTCACATGCTTTTGGAAACTTGATGTATCTATAGTCCGTCATGACTTCTTATGTTTAATGTGTGAGGAAGGCTGCTGGCACCGCCCTGGTGGTTGCCCTGTAGTCTTTTTTAGAGCAGAATTGTGTTTTAGGTATTAAGATCCTAAACGTGTGCATAACTCTTGGCCCATGATTTCACCTCATTTTTAGTGATAGAGTTAAATAATATTTGCATTCAGGGATATTATTTGAAACTTTATTTATAACAATGACAATATAAAATAAGCCTAACTCCAACTATGGAGGATTGCCCAAATTATGATCTATCCACATGATAGGATATTATACAATCATCTGAAATCTTATCAATACAAAAAAAGTCAATGGCATTGGAAAATATAAAGCACTCAGTTAACTACTCTACATAATTTTGTTATATGTGTATGAAGTATATAAGAATGTATTCATGGTGGTTATTGCTGGATGACAGTGTTGATTATGGATGACGTAAAAGTGTTTCTTCATGTTCTACTTTATTTCAATTGTTACAAGTCAGTATATGAGAAAAAAATCTTACTCTAAAAAAATCTTGAATGCTTGGGTTGGAGTCTAGGTTCCAACATTGGCTGTGTGACCTTAAGTAAGAGAAATCTACAGAGTGGGGAAAACTTGCCTCGCCTTCCTCGTTGGATGGGTGAGGGGCTAAAATAGGATAATGGGCAGGAAGAGCCACCTGGGAGGAAATGGCAAAGAGATAGAAAGGCCATTGCTCCTACAAATTGGACTAGGAACTGCAAAACTATTCTTATAAGAAATGTTGTTGCTGATAGGATTTCAAGTTACTCTTATCTTCTCCAACCCAACTTTGAAATAGACACATTTTTTTAAAAGAAAAAAAAAACCTTCATGTAGAAGATTCCCTTGCCTAGTCATAGAAATGTCTCTTGGTGATTAAGACATAAGCTACAGTTGATAACTCTTCCTGTACTGACAGATCTAAAAGAGTGCAGCCCCCCTCCCCCACAATACACACGCACACACGCGTGCACGTGCGCGCGCACACACACACACACACACACACACCCCTGTTGCCCTAGTCAGCCACCTGCTCAAACAGAGGATAAGGTGGAGTCTCTGATGCCCCAAGATGCCATCAGCCTTATGAGTGCACTCCATGCCTTTGATCAAGGGGCAGGGGCCACTCCCCTTCCTGGGTATGCAAGGAAACACCAGCATTCATTTAGGGTAGTGTGACACTGAGTGCAGCCACGCTGGAATATTCCTTTAACTGCAGAATGCAAATGTCCTAAGGTGCAACCATCCTACTTTTCTGCAGTGACTCTAGGGAGATATTTGCTCATGTGCACAAGATATTTGTACACTCTTTTTAAGCACTGCATGATATTCCATACACTGGGCATGCTAAAATAATATTCAGACACTGCTCTTACAACTCAGTATCTCAAACTGAGCTGCAATGAAGTGAATCAATGTGTACTGACAAGGATAATCTCCAAGAGTTTTATTTTTTTTAAATAAACACGTTGCCAATCCAAGTAGACCATGAAACCATTTATATAGATATAACTCAAAACCTTACAATTCTAATTTCTGAGGATGTGTAAAGGCATAGGAAATCTGGAAAGACTCAATTTGATAAATTGATAGTAATCGTTAGATCTGAGGGGAGGGGAGAAGTGTGGAGGAAAAAATATATTTATACTTATATTTATGCCTTACCTGTGTTAAATTTTTGTCAAAAATAATGAGTTCATTTATTACCTATGCAATTAAAATTAATTTAAAAGTAAAATTAAAATATCTGACAAAAAGTATTATCGATAGCTGATAATTGAACAAACACATAAATATACTGTGGACAACTAGAGCCAGGCTTTTTCACTGTTGGAGAATAGAATTGCAAAATTCAAAAGAGGTGGTAGAGATAGAATTCTTGTAGTGTTGGATTGGAATTAAGAATATAAGTGTGAAAGAAAGGAGAGATGGGGGGGCAGAGAGAAAAAGAGAGAGAGATTGATTATCCATGTGTATATATACAAAGGACTAGAAACAATGACACCCCAGTAGCAATGAGCGTGTCTAGCCCCCAGATCGTCATTTCTATATGTCATTCTGCACTAAAAACAAACAAACAAACAAAAACAAAAAACACAACAGAGTCCCTTGGAGAAATGGCTGATTCCAGGACCAAGGAAAATACTAGATGAACCTTGAACTTCTTGTGCCAAAAAGTGAGGAAGTGCTCACAGAATGATGGGGACATGTCAAAAGGACAAAGATACCAGTTTGAAAAGTCAAATCTAGGACCATTTTAGCATCAAAATAATAATAGAAAAGAATTATAACACACTGAATGAAATAAAAACCCATGAGTTACACTGATAGAATGTATAAATGGAAAAGAAGGGAAAGCTCTTCCTTACAGTAGGAAGATAATTAGTAAATGCAGAAGGAATAATGGAATTAGAAAACATACCTTTGGCAGCCTTCAGAACAATAATAAGTAAATCAATCAAGAATCATCAATGAATCCTAAGACAAGTGGGTTAACATTTGAGGAGTAACTGGCTATTTACAGTCTCAAGATATTGGGTTGGCCGAAAAGTTCGTTCAGGTAGCATCTTACAGAACACCCGAACGAACTTTTGGGCCAAGCCAATATCTCCCCGTGAGAGACTTACCAATTACAAAGGAAACAGTGTAGCCTAAGCATAGAGAAAGCTGGCAACACCACGGTAACCAAGCATTCAGTTTAGCACGGCCAGCCCGGGATCAAGCCCACATCCTGTGTCTCCTGGTCGGACCCACGGAGAGCAAGACACCACACCGCACTGGTGGTATTTCTGCCCAAACTGCATTAACTGAATCTAATCTTAACAAAACAGCAGACAAACCCAAACTTCGGACATTCTGCAAAATAACTAGCCTGAGGTCCTCAAACACGTCAATGTCATGAGCACAAAGGAAGCCTGAGGAAGGGCTCCGCACTAAGGGAGGAGAAAAGACCTGGGAACTAAAGGCAGTGGGTGATCTGGGGGATTTTTTTCACTGCAAAGGACATTATTAGGAAAATTAGCCAAATCAGATAAAAATCTATGGATTCGATAATCGTATTGTATGATATTAATTTCCTGATTTTTCTTTATTTTCTGATTCCTGTGGTTACATAAGTGAAGGTCCTTGTTTTTAAGGAGTACATACTGAAGTATTTAGGGGTAAGAGAGCACTGTGTCTGCATTCAATTTTGAAACGAGCAGAGAGGGGAAGAGAGAGGGAAAAACAGACGAGGATAAAAACTGGCAAAATGTTAACACTTGGGGAATTTGATGAAGGGAATATGGAAATTCTCACAACGTTTCTGGAAGCCTGAAATTATAAACTTAAAAGAAATAAGAAATTTAAAGGAAAAATGAAGTACACCAAAAAAAAACTTGCAGCAGACAACCAAGGTCTCCAACCCAGAGTCAAGGTCAAAAGCTTGACAGATCCTGCAGAGAGGCTGTGTAAACAGAATGAGTAAGAATCTGTGTCCGAATCTGGCCAAGGAAGAGGCAATAATTGGTAAGACCTCTCAAAGCCTCAGTTTCTAAATAGGACTGTTCATCACAAATCATGGGGGCATTGGGGCGTCATGGAGTGACACGGTGCAAGGAGAGCAGCTGGCACAAAGCCAGGCCCCCCAAAACACTCAGTGAACATGAGTCATGACTAGTCCCTGCTCTCGGCCCCATCACTGGGGCCATCACTAAAATACAACAGGAAGGTGAGGTGCCTGGTTCCCTGAGAAACTGAGAGAAAGCACAACAGGGAACAGTGGTCTCTGTCTAGGCAGGCAAGTCAGTGTCCCATTTGCTTGGCGAGAGCTTCTTCATGAATAAAGTTATGTTAAAACCGCTCAAGTGCTTCAGTTATCTGAAAACTCCTCTGCTTCCAGCAGAGGATACAGGAAAGCCTGAGCATCACTTTATGCAGAGGGCAGGCTCTCCCCACCGATGCCCGGGTTCCGCTGCTCTCCAGGACCTTTGGAGCAGACTTGGGAAACTTTGAGACATGAAATCCCGACAACCCCAGGCTGCTTCAGCCACTGACAGTCAGGGGCAGGCCAGTGGGCTCCCTCACCCGCGTGATCAGCTGACTGGGGACTCCGGCACAGACCTCAGGGCAGCAGATTTCAAACTCGCGCACGTGTACGCACACTGCACACCACAGTGCATATACACGCTCACACACCACAGGAAGTATATGTGGACCTCTGTGCATATATGTGCGTGTTTATAGGCATACAGACACTCTACAGGGAACCTTGATATATAGAAGTATATAGAATACATAGAATCGAAGTCGATTTACATTCTTCAGGCAATTTAACTTTTTCTTTCCTTGGCAGGAAAATTTCCAGTGTTTGCAAAACCCCTAAAATGCCTCCTCTGAGCTCCGCTGTCCACAGCAGAGTTAGCACCCTCAGGTCAGGGTAGAGGAGGGCCCAGAGGCAGGTTCAGGCAGCCTGCTGCCCCTCAACTATCTCCTGAGCCCCAGCACCCTCCTGGGTGAAATAAAGATAGCACTGTCCATTTCCTAGTGCCACCATGGAAATAACAGGTAATGCGCAGCATACTTAACAGCTAGTGACAATGACCGTGACTATCATTATCATTTGCTTCCCAGGGAAGGGCACCCAGAAAGAGTCCTCCCTGGAGCTCCTGGTTCCCTTGGTCTCAGAAGAGACCAGAGCTGCCCTTGGCTGCACTGTTACTGACCCAGGTACTCCCAGGCTGCACACACCAGCCCAAACACATGCTTGTGGTGCATTTGTTGAGTGAAAGTATGGACAAGCGTTCCCAAATCATTTTGAAATCTTAAAGGCACTGGAGGAAATTCTGTTTTCTTAAAAACATACCTTCAAACACATATCTAAGTGTGGATTTCCTCCCATATCTGCAGCAGACATCATACTACCCTTGAGTCTAAACCATCTTTTCCCTTTTATTTTGTGTGTGTGTGTGTGTGTGTGTGTGTGTGTGTTGCAAAAATCTTCCCTGACAGCCAACAGAACACATTCTTCTTCTAATTGTTGGTTTACCTCTCACAAATGCCGGTGCATCTCCCCATCTCTAATCCTCACCTGCTCATTCATTAGCTATCAAGTGTAGCTTTTTGGGAACAATTATATTCTATCCTACTGTCAGCTCTCTCTGTGCAGGTAGAGGTTACATCCTGACTCCTTACACAGGATGTAAATTATTGCTGGCATACCAGTACCTGAAGAGTGATTATAACCAGTGCACAGTTAAATAATGGATGCTTAGCATGGTACCCTGTAATAAGCAAAAGATATGAAATATCTACTATTCTAAGTGGAATATGCTAAGTATTTTTTAAATAATAAAACCAGTTGGAGGAAGACAGGCTGTTGAATCAAGGTCTCCGGAAGAGACACCCCATGTGCCAGATCATTTGTAGAATCTGGATGGCGCTGTCATCTCACCTGTGAAATGGGAACAAAAATCACATCCTTCACTGAGCAGCAGAATTGCAGGCAAAGGCTTGGCACTGAGCCCGGCACATAGTAGGTGCTCAGGAAAGGGCAGCAGCTACTGCCCTCTGAGGAGTGAGCTGGCCTGCAGGAGGAACAGCTGAGCACTCACTCCCAGGGCTGCGTCAGGTGCATGTCTGACCACTGGGCAGTTGTCAGCAGGACCTGCTCTGCCAGCAAACATAATGGAAGGTTCTAGAGGGTTGAGAAGAAATGGAGTCAGGGTGGTACCTGCAGACCTCTCTTGCCTCCAGAAGCCCAGAAGAAATGGAGCCTCTGGGCACAGTATGATGTTCAGGCCTGGGCAGCTGGGGCCCCTTCCCTGAGCCCCATGCTTTAGAGGACCCTCCTCTGATCTCATCACAGAGCAAGGAATCAGGAAGCCGAGGGCACACGCCTGCCCAGAGCTTGCATCTTCCCCATTTCAGAGCAGACTCCTGACACTGGGGCCCTGGATTTCTTTCTGGATTAGCCCAAGCCCACTTCCAGGGTTTACGTGGTCCTCAGCCCCAGGCCCATCCTACTGACCACAAACCAAGCCACTGGTGTGTGCGGAGCCCAGCGGAGGTCAATTAAGTGAAGGGAGTTCATGCTACTTGGACAATCTGACCAGTATGGCCACTTACATGCATATGGGATGGGCAATGTGAACATCTTGCTCCTGCCCTGTGGAGAAGACCCACCCTGAGCTGAAGGTAAGGGACAGGTCCACGAGGGGACCAATGCGGAGGGCCTTAGGATCTGTGCCAGCCTGTGCACCGGGCACTTTGGAATGTTCTCTCGCTTACTCCTCACCAAGGAGGTTGGGCAGGGTAAGAGCATAGACTCCAGGGCTCTATGGTCTGGGTCCAAATACTTCTTGGTCCTTTTCCTAGCTCTTGACCTTGGAGAGCTAACATCTCCGTATCACAGCTTCTCCATCTGAAAAATAGGAATAAGCAAGTTCACCAGCTCCCAGGGCTGCAGCGGGGATGGAGGAGGAAGCTATCAGCAGTGGCCTTAGCCAGTGCCAGACACGTGTAACACTTCCCCTTATTGTTAGGCCCATTTTACAGAAAATCAAGCTGAGACTCAGAGGGTAAATAATTCCCTGGGAAGCAGCTGAAGTGATCTTTCTGATTCGAAAGCTGCTCCTCATTCGGCCTCGCAGCCCTGTCCCCTGCCCCCTGTGACACAGGTGCTGTGGCCCTTTGCACTTCCCCAGAGGGTACCTCTTGGGCTGACGAGTCCAGCCCATCTGGGGCTCCCAAGCCAAGGCCACCAGAAGATGTAGCTGCCGGTGCAGATGGAGAAAGAGCCCTTCCTGCTCTCATTCCTGCTGGCAGGTGGGAGAGGCCGGCCACACAAGCTTCTCGGGCTCTAGAACGTTCTGGAGCCATCCTACCACCCCACCGTCCTGCCCACTGCAGCGCTGACCCCGGAGCCCATTTCTGCTCACACGGCTTCTCACCAGAGCTTCACCCAGAGAGGCCCCTGGACACAGCCCACAGTGGTCCCCAGAGGACGCCTGGAGCACGGCCAGCTTCTCCAGGCCTTGAGGCTCTCACCCATCCTTCTACCTCTCTCACACCCCAGGGCAGCTGAGCGCGTGGCAGCGCCCTAGCAGGCAGACCCCTCCAAGCATTAGTTTCCTAGGGCTGCCATAACAAATTCGCACAAACCTCGTGCCTTAACACCACAAAACTGTACTGTCTCACAATTCTGGAGACTAGAAGTCAGGAATCAAGGTGTCTGCAGGGTCATGCTTCCTCAGGACGCTCTAGGGGAGGAGCCGTTTCTTGCCTCTTCCAGTATCTGGTGGCTGCTGGCATTTCTGGGCTTGTGGCCGCGTCACTCCAATCTCTGTCTTTGCATGGCCTTCTTCTCCCTGTGTCATCTCCTCTGTGTCATCTCCTTTGTGTGCCTCTTACCAGGACACTTGTCACTGGAGTTAGGGTACATTGGATAACCTAGGACGATCTCTTTGTCTCAAGACTCTTAACTTACTTCTATCTGAAAAGACCATTTTTCCAACTAAAGTAAGATTTACAGGTTCCAGGGGTTGGGTTGTGGTCATATCTTTGGGGACCACCATTCAGCACACTACTGTGTCTTCATCTATAAAGCACGAGCAATAATAGTATTAGTCCCAAATGATTGTGATGGGGATTCAACGAGATAATGTATGTTAGATGTGTTTAAAAAAATAGTAACTATATTTATTATATTTTTCCCTACACATACAAAATCTTTAGGTAAAAACATGCAGATCTTTATAGAAGTCTATAGTATACAGATCTTTACAGAATCCTAGTGCCGTTTAAATGTTCGCTTGTTTAGTTTAACAAAAACAATCCCTGAATGTTATTTGTGTACTCAGTGTGAGGATGTTACAGATGTCCCCAGGGTATATCCCCTGCAGGTGCCAGGACAAGGCGTTCCCAGGGATGGAGATAATCACAGTCACTCAAGGCCATCATTTGTGGGTTGCCTCCATCGTCCTGGCGATGTAAGCAGTTAGGATGTAACAGCTAAGGTTTTATAAAACACACATGGACTTTTTGGAGGATGACAAAGCAGGGTATCAAACTTCAAATGCCCTTCCCTTTGTTCTAGTTCAGCCCCCGTTAGGGGACTGGATAGCAGGCCTGCACAGAGATATGCACTTGAGGATGTTACCTGCAGTGCTGATTATAATTGCAAGGGGGAGGGGGAGAGACAGAGACAGAGAGAAAAAGAGACAGAGAAGGAGGCAGAGAGGGAGGGAGGCAAGGAAACGAAAGAAAAGGACAAAAGAAAGGAAAACTGCTGTAATACCCTGGATGGAGGAATGGCTGAGTGTCTAAAATGTCCCCCAAACTCTCTGCTCCTCTGCAGGGCTTACAGCGAGGGGCCTGGGAACAGTAAGGCACCAACAATATATGCAAAATGCTCACATTTTTGTAAAAGGTCCACACGTGCGTGGGCGCCCTCCTCTGTGCACATACGGGCCCAGGATGCTGATGGACTTCTACATCCATGAGTGAGTGGAAAGGGTCTAAAACACACACCCGCCTGTCCCTTCAGGGAAGGGCTGGAGATGCAGAGGGGTGACCTTGTTCTTTCTGAAATGTGTGGCTATTTCCCAGCCAGGATGGCATCAGAGTCTACCAGTGTAATCACCAAATTAAGTACGTTTTCTTACCCGGATTTGCAGACAAATCTGTGTTTAGCTGCAGGATCTGGAGGCTCAGAGAATGTCAGGTTGTGACTGAAGCAGAGGGAGCCCCTGCCCTTCTCTGAACACCACTCCCACCCCGACTTCTGCAGAACAAAGCCGGGTGGTGGGGGTGGGGGTGGGGGGCGGTCCAGTGCTAATTCTGCCTCAAGGATCTGGGGACTTGGCCAGGCCGGTCCTGGGCAACTAGTGAGTCTCAACTGGGAGAGTGAGCGAGCCTGCCGACCGTGAGCTCCTGAGACCCACCAGCAAGTTCCATCTGGCCTCGTGTCCCCAGGGCCTCACTTGCAAGAGGACAGCGGAGGGCTTCGAGGCCATGCCTGGTTGGGGATGCCTGGTGCCCGGGCCTGGTGCCCGGGGCCGCTCCCACTTGGGCCGAGGCACGGCGAGGCCAAGGTGGAGGCGGGAGTGAATCACTGCGAAGCTATGCTGCACAGGTGCAGTGAGACTGTGAGACTCTGGGAACCAAGCCCCAGCTGGGCCACCGGCCTGGCAGGGCCGTGCACCGATCAGGTCCCCAGGGTGCAAACACAAAACACGCTGGGACTCGCTCCCTCTGAGAGGCGTCTGAGGGCTGTCTTTCATGTTTCGGAGGCTTTGTGTTTCCACCAGGGATGCGTTTCTGAGCTCCGGCCCTTGTAAAAGGATACTGTTCAGCGAGGCAGGTGATTCTCAAGCTGTGTGGTGTCTCTGCTTCCCCATGTTTTGGAGGCATGGAGTTCAAGTTCTAGTTCTTGCCTTGCAGCTGCTGTGTGACTCACCTGGGCTCTGAACTGTTCTGGGCAACCACAGTCAAAGGGGCCTGGCCACCTCCCAGGCCAGCAGGAGGGAGGCTGTGCTCCAAAGGTCATGGTTACTCCACTCCCTCCCCCCTCCCCTCACCCTCTCGGAGGAGCCAGAGGGAACCGCAGGGCAGGAGACCCCACTTAAATTCAAGTCCATCAGGAAGGACTACGGAGTCTAAAAGTCAGCGGTCACGTGGGCCACACCTGGATCAGATGGGACCAGGCAGGTGGCTCAGCAGGAGGGGGTGGGAAGTCATCTTCAGTGGGAGGAAACAGGTGTCAGCCCATTTCCTCCTAACTCGGGAAGGTCAGTGTTTCGTCTCCTGGGGCAGGGCCTGGGGCCTTCGGGAAAGGCGATTAAAAATCTGCTTTTTGGTTCCCTGTTTTCCTGGCACTCCAGGGACCGGAAGATGGGAAACTGAGGGATGAAACTTCCCCTGTCCCCAGGGAGTGGGGAACGCCAACCGAATGTGCCAGAGATTTCTGAGCTCCCCTCGTCCCTCGGCAGCAGGTGGTGGTTAATCCAAACGGCACACATCTGGGGTGAGGACTGACTCTAGAAAAATGCTGTCCCTGGAGCTGCGAGGCGGCCAAACGATCTGCTGTCGGCTGGCCACGCTGCTCTGCTCACTCGCTCTGCGCTGACACCCCCGCTGGTGTAAGGGACCGTCCTTGGGTCCCCCAGACATTCCAGGCCCTCCTCTTCACTCACCGTGTTCCAGAAATGTGTCGTCTCCAGGACAACCTTGTTGATGGCCTAGGGGACTTGTGTCTCCCTCAGGATCACACCTGAGCCTCTATCCCATCACCCAGACCCGTGCCCTTTCTCTGAGGCTCAGCAGGGCCAAGGGGCTGATGCCCGCACCTCCCACTCCGATCCCACACCACCACCACCTGTCACCACAGCTGCTCCCCTCATGGAAGCTGTGGTTTGGGCTGGCACCAAGGTCACTGCAGAGCTCCTGGGCGTCCGGGGTGGCATCCTGCCCTCCGCCAGGGATGGTGGTGGCAGAGGGGTATGCAGGGGAATTCTGTATCCTTCCCTGCGATGGATGGGAAGTTTCTTCTCCTTAGGAATCCTGAGGCATATCACAGCATCTGAAGGGGAAGCCCGGGCCCAGCCATAACATCGAAGAGAACCAGGACCGCATGGGCATCGTGGTGTTGGGGGACGAGTCAGGCTGTCGCTCTTCTGTTCACAGTCTTAGGAAGAAGCCTAGACTGGACTCATGTCATGGGAGAAGGGATTGCCCAGGGCAGGGGGTGATGGGCCAGTCAGGGCAGAAGGGTGGTGTGGGAGGTGGAGCTGTGAGAGGAGAGCCCAGGAGCAGCTCCAGACTTAGAGATACCCAGACCTGAGCAGGAGGGCATTCTCCACCAGCACTGGCAGGTGGTCTCGGCCCCGCTGTTCAGTCACCTCGAGGCTGTTTCTCCCCCCTTCTGTGGAATAAGTTTACAACGGGGCTCCCACCTCATGGGATGGCTGTGGGATGGGATGTGTTATGAATGGACAGGGCCTCACCCAGGGCCTGGCTTCTACAGTCCATCCCGGTGACCTTGCTCTCAGGTCCTTCTGCACAGTGAAACATCCCCTTGTAGCTCCGTGCATCCACACAGAGCTCCCGGACACATGCCGCCCACCTGGCCACACCTACTCTCTGCCAGGCCCTGTGCCAGAGAGAAAGACTCAGCCCACAGCTGCTCCCGGGCTGGGGTAGAGGCTCACCTGTAAGCAGATTGCCACACGAAGTCATAACAGATGTTTGCCCAGGGGGCCTCAGGAGTGAGTGACAGTGCCTGGGGGCGCCCCCAGGGCTTATGAGGCGGAGATGACGCTCTGATACTGTAACAGACACAGCCCACAGGTACCAAGCATGTTCGTTCTTATTTGGTTGTTTTGTTTTGACTATACATTCCTTCATTTTCCATTCATTCATAATTTCTCAATTATCCATCATGTGCCAGGTACAGAGAAGTTCTCTAATACAGAGACAGCCCTCCATCCAGAGAAAGCGACATTACCTGAAGGACAGAGCCTTCCCTGGCACACGGTCGCTGCCCTGCCCGTCTGCTGTCACTGCAAAATGACAGTCCCGAGGCTCTGGTTTAACCAGGGGTACCCCCACTCCCCACTGGACTGTTGGCCTACTCATAGCACCTAGCACAGCCTCTGGCGGGGGGAATGCTCCAGGAAGGGGGGTCGTCAGTGGCTTCAGGGAGTGTCACCTAGGAGAGCCACACGGAAGGCCTGACCTTAGGAAGGACCTGTGAGCAGAGGAAATGGTGTGAGTCAAGGCACAAATGTGTCAAAAGCACAGCCTATGCACGGTGATGGGAAAGAGGAGGAAGGTTCGGGCTGGCAAACCCAGCTGGAGTGCGTTGAGAAGCCCTCGCCCCTTAGCCTGGTGCCGCAGGCTGGGTTCCTCTGAAGGCAGAGCTGAGACTACGGAGTGTGTGTGAGTCATTTATTGGGGAACATTACCCTGGGTTCAGGAGTAAGGGATGGGGGTGCAGAAGGGGCAGAGGCAGTTAAAGGATGTGTAATCAAATTGGCCATGCTACGGGTGAGGGTAGATCATCCCATGGGACCTTTGGAGGACCCCATGAAATGTGTCTCACAACCGTCCACCCCGGGAAAGGAAGGCTTTCCTCCTCACCCCGCCGTTGGTCACTGTGGTCCCGTGAGCTGCTAATTTGCAGCAGTTCAGGACTGCCAGGGTTACTCCTGGGTGGATCGGGCCGGTGGCTGCAGGAGGGGTGGAGTTGTTGCGGGGATGGAGAGTTCTAAGTAGTGCACACAATGTGGTACTATCGGGGGTTTGGGGAAAAGCAAAAGCCATCAGTCGAGCTGGCCGACATGAGTCTTGGCCTTGAACTAGATTTCCTGGACTCTGAGCCAAGGATCCAGGGCAAGTACCTGACTTGGGAAGTGCAGGGAAGACAGGTAGGGGGTGGGGGAAGGGAATGCGTGTCATCAAGGGGACGTTAACAGGGCAGCCAACAAAATGGGCCCCGGAGCTTCATCCCATGGGAAGACTTGGGGACACACATCTTGGATCTGTCCTTCTGAGGGGTGAGGAGTTGGGACATCAACACACCAATTCCCATCAGTCACTGGCTGGTTGCTGCTCCTGGGGATGTTAATTCCCTGGCACTTGGCCTGCCATGAGGGCAGAGTGGCTTTCTGAGGTTTTGAACAGGCTCTCAGGCTCCCATACACATATTCCAACTGTTCTTTCCAAGAAAGCCCTTCCCCCAGGCCTCACCCTCAGGTTATCAGAAACGGATGGCAAGCTCTCATCATGGCCAGGACAGGCCACCATGGCCCCGGCCCTGTTCTGGTTTTCTCTGCAGCCTGGATCACCCTGCCAGGCCTGACATTATACATTCATTGGCTTATTGGATTATGACCTTTCTCCCCCAGTGACATGCTAAGCTCCCCGAGGTCAGGGACTTGGTCTAACTCAGGTGTTATTTCAAGTGCCTAGAACAGAGCCTGAACATGAAAGATCCAATAATGTATGTTGAATAAAGGTGGAAGGACTCTGCGAGTCTTGCCCTCAATATTTAGTCTCCCAGGAGGAAAGCAGCCCGCTGCTTCCCCTGGTTTCCCCAGGGCCTTGGGCTGGGATTCCCCTGACTGCTAAGCATCCCCCGCGGGGGATTCCTTTGGGAATCATCACAGCCATTTCCGGTTGGGTGGGCGTCCCCTCTGAGAGCCCGCAGGACTGGGGTCCGTGCCCTGTCCCACCTCCTCCATCTACCCCAGCCCCGAGGCTTTCCTTACGGTCTTTGGAGTAAAGTCACAGCAGTATTCAAAAGGTTAAAGCAGAGTGAACTGCTAATTTTAATGCTTTCTCTAAGCTTCAGTTTTAATAAGCGAAAATGATGTTCTTATTTGCAGTAAAGTGGTGTTATAAAATTCTGTCTGTCAAGCTCATTTTAAAACCATGGAAATAAATGATCTGACAAAATCAGGCTATTAGACAAGTGAGGAAGAGTGATTTCCATAAAAGTAGAGGAGCTGTTCCTTAATTTCACACTTGGTAGTCTTTTGGGTCGACTAAATTTTTAAATAAGTGATAAAATTATATTAGCGCAATTGCATTTTTATAGATTTTTTGGTCATTGTACTCTTTTTCAATCCCTTTATTTTAGCTCAAACTGTTCTGCTGAAAGGTTACTCTCAACTTATGTTACCTCGTAACAGTCTCTGCCCACAACGTGGCCCGAGGCTCACAGATCCTCAGACCATCCAAGCAGGGTCTGGTCAGAGCACATCACACGCCCGGAAATGGCCATTCCCTGCCAGACACCTGGGCTGGGGGCCTATGGTCTCCGGATCCAGAGGGAGGGGTGGTGGACCCCTGAGAATATCCCCTGGGCCGGGAGCTCACCTATCCCGGGCTTCTGAGCTCCTCAGTTTTTTGCTCAAAAGGAGACTTGGTTCTCCGGAAACCCTCGGTCCTCCCACTCAGGATGCTGGCTGAGGACAGGACTGGGCAGTGTTTGCACAAGAAGCTGGGAACTCAGGCAGAGCAAGGGAACAGTGGCTCCTTTGGGGTCCTTCACGCGCCCTCCACAACCCTGCTGGCCCCCTCAAATCATCAGATAGCCAGCGCTGAGCTGGTGTTCTGTCTCAGGCCCTGGGAGAACCCTCAAAGGAAATCCAGAATCCCCAGTCTCCCGTGCAGCTGAAATATCCCTATCAGACAGACACGGGCCCAGTCGGGGGAAGGAGGGGGACTCTTCTGATTTGATTTTTAATAATCAAAGGACAGCAGCAAAGGTATGAATGCTTAGCACATCCTCTGCCCTGCTCTGTGCCGATTTCACAGGTTAACTGTTCAGAGCCCAGACGTCTGCGCCCCGCAGGTCCCGCCTCAGCCAGCTGCTGCGTCCCCTCATACGCAGAGCTCACAGCCTTCTGCTCTTTGCCGCTGGTGCTTTTGGCCAATTCCGAGACCCAGCCAGCAACTCATGCTCAGCCCCAGCCCAGGTTCCTCTCTTGCTCTGCCCAGGTTGAGCCCCTGCCTGGGTCACTGTCACACTCACCAGCCTCGTCCACCTCGACAGGTCACCCCTTGACCTTGGCGTCCTGCCTAAGCACAGGCAGTGAGATGACCTGACATAAAGGTCTGGTGAATGGCTGCCCCCTCACCCTCCGTGGATCGGTCTGGGTTCCGGAGCCGGGACCTGGGGCTGCACAGGTAACCCCCAGCTCAGCCTCAGCGTCCATCTAGCCTCTGGGTACGTCCTCCTAGCCTGTGTTGAGGGGCTCTGGCCGTGAGGTTGTCCTCCAGGCTTCTCTGTGAGCAGTTTTTAAAAACATGGATTCATTTCCAGGTAGTCTGCTTCCAGGAGTAAAAGGAGTCTCTTTCTCATTGGAAGGGAGGGAACACATGTTTGTTGAGCGTCTGCTATGGGCCAGGCACAGTGCTAGGCTGTGAGGATGCAGACACCTCATCTGTTTCCAAGGGAGGGGTGTGGTACTCACCTGGGAAGCACAGCTCTCAGAACAAAGGAGCATCCTGCTCCAGCGAGAATGACCTCTTGTCGCTGGAGGCCAGGCGTCTGAAGAAGGGGGAGGCTGGGTGAGAGAGTCCTCACTAAGAGCTTTGGAGAATCATTTTTTGGTAATCTAGCAAAGTGAACCCGGCACTTTCTGTGTGCCAAGCACTGTGCTGGCTCCAATAATAGAAGGGCCCTTTCCCATTCCTCCCTCTGCAGGGAGGCGGAGAGGAAGCCTGTTTTCACCCGGAGGACTTTCCAGGTTGGATGTTTGGTCCAGGGGAAAGTGAAGCAACCTGGGAACTCACAGCCTGTCCCTGCCTCAGTCTCCCCATCTGTGCAGTGGTGCTCAAGGCTGTTGGAGGACTCTCCTGGCCCTGGCACCCTACAGCCAGGAGATCTGGGCAGTTATCACGCAGCGGCCGGAGTGTGTGCCCTCTGCCAGCCAAGGAACATTCTTCTGCCATTCGGGAGAGCATCTTCCAATCGCAGAAGTCAACACTGCATTCTCCCCAGAGTCTCCAAGAGGCAACGTGGGAGCGCAGGGGAGTGTTAGAGTCACACATGCTTCCTGGGAAAGAGGAGGAAGTGCCTGGTAGACAAAGCCTGCAGGGTGGCCTCGGAGGGGCAGGGCTGTCTCTCCCTAGGAAGGAAGAAAGAAGAAGTCCAAATTAGTCATGTTGTATTACTTCTTTTTATGGCAATGCTCTGAAAGTCTGCAAATGTCAGCATGTTAATTTACTGTCACTCAGTGATATTATTTCATCCTTTCAAAAATGTGTTTCTTGCATTTTCAGTAGCATACTCCAAGTGTTCTCCATCTCAAAGTTTCTATAGATAGTGCGACTACTTTCACTCTGACCGTTGCCAAAATGTAGAAATTCATCTTTGACTGTAGCCACATATATGTTAGGCATGGAGTTGGGGGACTTGGGTTTCCTGCTTACAAAAAGGGGAAGAAGTCTGATTTTTCTCTCTGTTCTATCACCTCTTGTCCTCCTAAAGCGCTCTGGGGTTTCTCTCTCAAGGAACGTGCAGAGATAAATTTAATAGAGAAATTTTAAGGAATCAGTCACGGCTGAGTTTGTATATGCAGTCTGGACCCTCCCTGTCTCCGAAGCCAGCCCAGCCCCAGCCCGATGCTTCTCCTATGGTGGCAAACTTATTTCAAAAATTCTGATGAAACACTTTGTAAATTTTGTTATTCTGTGATGATAATAAATCATTATAGCCTTAAACACTTCTCTAGCTTGGAGCCTCAGTCACAAATTATCTTGTCATTCTGACCAAAACATTCTCCAAAAAAGCTTGACAAGTGCTAAAACCCAGAACATGAAACCATGTGTTGTTGTGAAAGCAAGATTCAGAAATGTCAATTAATTAGATTAAGAGGCTACTTTTAGCTTTACTCGTGTTGCCAAATAACCCTTAAAATATGCAGAGCAGTGGAAATCTACCTCCGCGGTAGAGCACTTCTGTGCCGAGGGAAGACAATGGATCGGACTCACGGATGAAACTACTGTAGCTGTCAGTCGGCTCCAGAGAATGATCTAGAAGCAAATGTCACTTCTTCTCCCACAGTGTGGCTTCATAAGCTGGGTAAATTCTGTCATTTATGAATTCAAGTAGTTCCCCCAACCCCGCCCCTTAGAATTCGTATACAGATCTAGAAGGAAAAGTCAAGCCTTTTTCCTATGTCTTTACTAGTAAGATGGATTTTTAATGTCTTTCTGTGCTTTTTTATAAATTTGCATTTGCATTTTGAAGTTCACTTTGTAAAAAAAAAAAATCACGGAGAAATTATTTAAAATTTTTTTATCCTGTTTCTTGAAAATCTGATCTTTAAATAATCTATATCCTCCATTTTATTTATGCCATAAACTGTTCCTATATTTTAATGGTCTGTTTGCTTTAAAAGGGGTTGTTGGTTTTAATAGCTCAGTTACTATCTTTGTAAACTAAACTCCTTCTGACGAAATTCAAGCAGATCATCTCTGCCTGTGTGTGGAAGGCACATTCCAACCCCTGAAAAGGAAATTTAAGCCAAATAAATATTCTGCCCAAATTAAAATACATCAAATGAATAGTTAACTTGGACAAGAGCTGATGGACAGAGCAGTCGGGCTGCGGACACGTGGGTGTTGGAAGAGCTGGCTGCCAGGCTCAGGAGAGGAAACCCAAATGAAATTAATTTCCTGTAACCCCCTTTGTCCATTCCTCTGGACTAATCGATTGCAGCATTGGCATGGACGTCTTGGGCGAGCAGAAACGGGCAGGACAGATGGCACCACTGAGGGTGACGTGAGGCCATTCCTGCCAGGATCTTAGAATTGCAGCCCCTGCACCCCAGGCACAGCTCAGCGCCCCCCGCCCCGCATCAGCTCTGGGGGCATAGGCACTGGAAACTCACCTCCAAATTCTCATGGCAGTTGTACCCACCTTGATTCTATTGTAACCTGTGTGGGTTCTGATGCTAACTTGATGGCAGGGCATTTCCACAGAGGAAGACACATCTGCGCCCGCACAAAGAAATGGCAGGGGTGGGGTTGAGGCTGAGGCCGAGATGAGGGATGTCTGAAGCTTTGCAAAGTTGCATGGAGCTGTGACAGAAGCCCTCCCCTCCTGGCATTTATAAGCTCGCTACCCCCTGCCCACCGCCATCCCCAGCAGCAAGCATGAGGAACCAAGAGAAGCATGAAGGCCAGGTGCTCTGTCTGAGCCCTCCCTCCCCGGCTGGGGGCCGTGGTGCAGGGGAGGGGGTGGGTTCACCCTGGCAGTCAGGGCAAGCTGTGCCCTGTGCCAAGGATGGGACTTCCTATGGGAGGGACATCTTGAATGGAGCTGTTTCCTGCATTCTGTCCTTTTGTGCAGGGCCAGGAGACGGATGGAAGTGGGGATCTACAGCCAAATGCCAGGTTTCTGTGCCTCACAGTTCCTGTGGGTCCCCCTACTCACTGTACTTCCCACCCCTCTCAACCAATCTCACTGTTTCTAGCCAGAAATGAAACAATTAATGAGCTAGACAGAAGCCCTACGTTACCTCTGGAACTAGATGGGTAATTAACACATAAATAAATAATTAAATAAGGAAATAAAAGAAAATGGATGAATGAGGCATCCAGGGCTCTAGTCTCCCCAGAATAAGATGCACAGGGTGGTAGAAACACAGAGGGGAAGGGGGATGCCCGAGCGCTAGTCTCAGCTCTGTGGCTGACGTGGAGTGTTACCTTGGCCAAGTCACTCCCCGTTGCTGGGAGCTCTCTCACCGGACCAAAGAGCCCGCCCTGAATAAACGCCTGCAGGAGTGCAGGGATGAGACACAAACGTGGGTGGTTTAATGCAGCCGGATGGCAGGTGCTGCCATGCCCCCTCATGTCCCTTCACCTGCACCGTTATTGAACCTGCTAAAGGCTTCCTACTGCAAGCACCTGGGTCTCTAAGGCCCCAGGATCATCTTCTCCCACGCACAGAGAGCAGTGCTCAGCCAGAAATGGATGGGAGTTCCGGATCCCCAACTGCCCCGACCTTCAGAGGGGACCCCTTGGAGATCTTCCTGCACAGTCCTACAGAGGTTCCCAGTGGGATGGAGTCCCCATTGCCCCCAGTGGCAACACGCTTCTTAATGCATCTGCAGTTGGCTTCCTTTCTGTTTCTGTCTCCCCTATCCCCCCACTTCTGTCTGTACTTTTGGGGGTCACCTGTCAAAGGGAGGACCGCACCAAATCCTCATCTCAGGCTCCACTTCTGAAGGAGCCTCACCTACAAGACAGATAGGGAGTCGTAGGGATGGGGCCAACACGGGAGCCCATGCCCCCCCCGAAGACGGGCAGCCCCCTGCTGTCACCTAGGAATGTGGCATCTAGAGATGCCAGAAATGGATACGAAATCTCCCAATTTTCAAGATTTGGCAATGAGTTAAAGTGATTGTTTAAAGCGTGGCCCAAACCAAACAATCTGCAGGTCGTATTCAATCCACAGGCTACATTTTCCACCTCTGCCAGGTACACAGTCACTGTTAGTTCAGGTGCCAGAGAGGCCCTGGACGAAGGCTCCTCTTCCTAGTAAATCCTGGTCTGCAGCCATCTCAGGGTCTAGGCAGTGTCAACAAAAGGACAGGTGGCCTTTGTGTGGGTGGTGGGCCTCCAGCTTTACCTCAAGGAGAGAGTGGCCAGGAGGTTCCTGAGGTCAGTGACATCCACCTTGGATGAAGAGCTGCCCCCCATCAGGAAAGCCTGCTCCCGAGGGCCCACGGGAACCCCGTAGCTTGGCTTCTATCAGGCTTATCCTTCTGCCCCATGGAAAACTGAGATCCTTTATTAGGAGGAACCATCCCTTGAGGAATCTGAGGCTTATCACCGCGCTGGCAAAGCTGAGGCCAGACATCACTCAAGAGGCACAGAGGAACACCTTCCAACCCATCAACAGGGCCATCTGCAGCCCAAACTTGAACCCTAAGTGTACAGCTCGCACCTGATGTTGGGGCAGAAAGAGTCCTGGTGCTTAGGGCCTGAAAACTGGTTGAGGTGAGACTGTGACCCGCTGCTAATCAGAATCACAGCTGTTGGTCCGGGAATGACCCAGTCCTGGGTTCCCACTGTTGTGACGGAGAGCTTTTCCCCTCAAGGTTGCCGAAGCCACTCTGCCCAGATTTCAGCGATGTGAGCCAAATTTCCTTTCTTTGCTTAAGATCTGGAGGCAATCCCTGCTGACAGCATCTTGACACGCATCTCTGAACCCCCAAGCCTGGAAATGAATGGGCACCCCATGAAGTACAAGTTCTGGAAGGCAGGTGGAAGTAGTGTGTGCCAACTGAGACCCACACCCAAGGCCTGTGAGTGGTGGACCTTGGAGGGTCCACGGCCCCTGGGACTAAGGAAGTGTACGGACTTTTGAGAAAGGGGCCAGAAGCCCTAAATGGTCAAGAAGCTACAGTAGAAAATCCTAGAAAGGCCTCCAGGTGGAATAGAATAAAATACATCTATCACTGCAATGATCGTAGCAATATTTCATTTCTGAGGATTCAGAGGTGATTCTCAGGATGCGAGAGGCTCTGCCATGGGTCCCGCCATCTCAAGGCACAGCCAGAAGGCAGCTGAGCAACTAGCTTTCCTGTGGTTTCTTACAAGGAGAGGCCCTCCCCTCCCTGCAAGCTCAGATCTTATCCATCCCTCAAGGTCCAGCCAGGCCCAACTAGCTCAAAGATCGGCTCCCAGCCAGTGCAGTTTGAGTTTCCGGGACCAGAGCCCTGTAATCTCACTCTTTGTTTTCTGCCCAACCGCACTCTTAATTGGGCGTTGTCATTTACTTGTCACAATTGCTTTGTCTCCTTTCTCCAGCTTGACTCCAAACTCATTAAAGGCCAGGACAGCTCAGGGTGGGTCTTAGGCGTTATTTCTTCCTTCTGGGTGCAGGCACAGGGTGGGCGTGGCTGCGCTCTGGTCTCATGGTCCAGCCCCCTGAGATGGGACTTGTACAGGGTCCCAGGAGACCTCGCCAGGGCCCCCGCCCCATGTCTTGGGCACATAGAAGCTCCTCAGAACTTCTCTCAAGACGAACCGTGGGTCCCCATGTTTAGGAAAGGCAAGCCCTGCTGCAAATGGGCCATAGTGTCAAAGTCTCCCTGGAGCTATCCTCCTCTGGGTGTCTGGCCCCAGCCTTGCATCTGCTCTCAGAGCCTTCACCGGGCCCATGCCCAAGGCACGACATCTTCTTCTCAGCGCTTCCTTCCCCTGCCCCATTCCATCCTGCCCCCTTGGCTCTTGGTGGCAGAAAGAGAGGGGCTGATTTTCCACTGGGTGGACACCTCACCTCTCTGGCCTTCAGTTCAATTTAGGAGAATGGGCCCATCTCTTTTCCAGCCTTGAGAGATTCTCACCAGCCCCTTCCCCCACCTCTCTACCCCCGAAACAGAGTCGTGCAGGGGCGTGGGTGGAGGGGATCTAGCCAGCAGAGGAAGTAGCCCGTACACCGAACACACTCTACTTTGTGATTTTTCCAGGTTCTATGCTACCTTGTTGATAACGTGAATATCGACAGTATTTAAGAAAGCTGTAATGCAAAGTTGGGGAAAACAGTGTGAAGTTCAGTGGTCAGACCTTGAGGACCACAGAGAAGGCAGGAAAGGGGGTTCCTTTTATATGCTCCCTTGCCCCCACCCTGCCCTGCCCCTCAGGTCCCGGACCCACCCCCGGCTCACTACTCCCGGGGGAATCTGCGGTGTCGGGGAGCCCATGAGCCTCACACGAGACCCAAGGCTCAGTCTCTGAGTGAAACACCAGGGCCAAGTGTCAAACTCCTTCCAGAACCATGGCCCTTTCGGAGGCAGGGGATTTCGTGTAGGCTCAGCAGATGAATGGGTTTGCACTCAGCCTGTGCTTCTAACACTTCTGCAAACAGACGCCTGGCTGACCTTCCTGAGAGCAACTGTGGGCCAGGGCGGGCCACGGCGCCCCACTGGGTCTCATCTACAGATGAGCCCTGTAGGAATCCCAGCCTGGCTGGGGAGAGGCAAGAAGCAAATGAGCACGTGACCGTCCTGAGAGAGCTGAGCTTCTGTACACACAGATGGGATGACACCTCGGGGTGGGAGAAGGCCTTTGCTTTTGTGGGTGTCCCAACGTGAGGATGCCCTCTTACCATCTCAGCTGGGGGCCTCGGGCCACCTCCCTTGCTTGAGAAGTCGGTTCTGCGTCTCCCCTTACCATTGCCCATCCCAGCAGTTCCATCAACGTGCTGTTTAACCACGGGGGAGGGGGGAGACTCCCCAGGACCCCAATTCAACAGGCACAGTCCCTTGTGCCTGGAGCTGGAGTCCACTGGGCTGAGGATGGGTCAAGCCGTGAAGAGACTGCACGCGTGAACTTAGCACGACCACGCACGCTGGCCACGCCGCCTGGAAGGTCCCTGCGCTGCAGGAAACTTTCTGGTCCCCCAGCCAGAGCTGCTTCTTTCTGAGGCCTGTCACTGCAGCTCTTCAAACCCATTTGACTGGGTTGGAGCGCATCACACTGTCACCAACTCAGTTTTCATTAAGCGGCTGCTTCTCTGTTAGCCTAGCCAAGCAGAAGAACTCAAACACATGCACAAATTAAATCGACATCCAAACTCCACCAATATACAAAGCAATTTAAATGATATTCATTAGAGCGATGACAAGCCCTGATGAGGCTTTCAGGAGCCGGGTCCTTCAGCTTTTGCCGACTCGGTTTCATGGTCACTGAGGCGGAACTCCGGCGACTCTACCTCCATTTTTTTTTTTTTTTTTTTTAAGCTAAGAAAATGACTCCTTCCTGACACACCTACCTCATTCTCTCTCCTTCCCTCCTCGCTCTGTCTTGGCCCAAGTTTCCCCAGCCCTAGTTTCCGGACACAGGTATGGCCGTGAACCGGAGAGTCACGTAAAGGAAAAAGCAGCCACCCTGACTCCTTTTTTCCATAAATGCTCCAATTAAAACAGATTTCAGTTTCTCGTAATTTCATTTCACTTGGCCTGGGAGATCTCTAACTCACAATTATGACAGTCGTAAATGTGTCCTGGAATCCTGCTGTGGGAAAAAAAAAATAATGGAAGTGAAATGTTGAAATGCAACAATGTTTCAAACTTAACCCTCCAAATTTAAAAAGTCATTTCCCAAGTCCTATTTATATATTGTAATTTTTAAAGAGAGAGCAGGATGGGGCCCTACCCCCACCCCTTGCTGCTGCCTGGGGCTACAGTGGAGGAGATAGAGGCCTGGTGTGGTCTGCAGGCCTGGGTGAGCACGGGACACTCGGGCCTCACGTGTGGGAGCTAAGAGCCATGCCAGCCTCAGAGCCACGTTGAGTCTCCCAGTCCCAGGGAAGGCTTCAAGTCCACCTGGGCAAAGAGAGCAGCAACGGACTGCCTGATTCACCGCCAGCTAAGGGCAAAGCAAGGTCATGGCCACATCCATCAGCACTCTGAGCTTTGGAGTTTGCAGCCCAGATAATATTCACAGCAGGAGGAATGATCACCAACTTCATACACTGATGCCTGCACTTCTGTTTATAATTTTATGCTCAAGGTTAATTATGTGCGTCCTTGCCTTTGATCAGAGATATGAGCACGTGAGAATGTTGCCTGAGCCCATATTGGGAAAATAAGGATTCTAAGAGATACCCATGGACTGAAAACACACTTTCATCATTAAGGCATGAGCTCTTAATTAGGAAAAAGCTCTTAAAAAATGGCATGTCCAACTGAACGTCCTGTGATGATGAGAATGTTCCATGGCTGTGCTGTCCAAAAGAGTAACCACTGGCCACACGTGGCTACTGAGCCTTTGAAGTATGGCTGGTATGACTGAGGAATGAAACTTTTCATTTTATTTCATTTAAATGTGAATAATCACATGTGGCTGATGGCTACTATATTTGACCGCTCGGGTTAGACAGTAAATAACAGTGTATTCTAATTCCTGAGTAGCTAATTGTGGATGTTAATCTCTGGAAAGAGGTCACCTTGCTGATCGTCATTATCATCAGGAATGATTTATTAAGAATATATCAGTACATGACATTATACAAAGGTGGTAGAAAAGCTGTTCCTCTGATCTTCTATCATTAGAATTTAATTTTGAAAACACCTGGCTCTTCGGACCGGGGGTAGTGCACTGACCCCTGAACGCTGAGCCTCAAGAAGCCACTAACTTTAAGTCACTCCCGATGTCCAAAGCTATGGCCGAAGTCACCATCAGGCTGTCCGGGACCGTCAGGCCCCTGAACAACAATTTGGCAAATCCATTGTTTTGGCTGTGCAGGGAACACGGTCCCAAATCGACAGTGCTTTGGGATGCCTTTGGAACCATCAAAAGCCCACCCGATACCAGGTTTGCTTGCCTTTACAATCTTCCTAGGGGTAGCCTGCTGTCAAATCCTTGGAGATCAAAACACGGTGCCTTGTGCGTCCCACAGCATCTCTGTCTGGCTTGGGGAAACTCGATGGCTGTGTGGAGAGCGCACACCTCCCTGGAAGCGAAACCCTGTTTGCTCCCTGCTTTCTGCACGGACACCAGGAGTCCAGGCCTCGGCAGTGACAAGGCTGCCACATCGCACACACGGGAAGGTGGGGTTTGTCAGGATGAGCTTTTCCTCCCAGAAGCTTTATGCTAAGAGACAGAACTGAGGCTTTCCCCAAAGGAGTGAGATGGTTTCTGAAGCTAACTATAGCATAGTTTGCAAAGGCCAGCATACCCTGGAATCGTGTGGGAACACAAGCACGAGTACCTTGTCTGCATCTCTGAGGTCAGCCGCGGGCTGAAAGGCATCGACTGGCACCGGGTCCCCGGGGAAATGCATTTTTAGGTTTCCTTTTGCCAAAGATTACACGTGCTTACTAATAAATCCCTAGGGAGAAAAAAGGTTAGTGTTTCTCTTACCAAAAGAATAACTATCTGGCAGAGCAAAAATGGTAATTTCTCCATGAGCTAAAAGGATAATAGCTATTATTTTAAAGTATTTATTATTAAAGAGTGGTGTTGCAGTTTGTGTGTTTTCATTCTTATGATCGCTTCCTATAATACCAAGTGGATTATTTTTGTGCTAAATAGTCAACAGAATAAAATGCGATTGCAATTTTCTAATTTCAAAAGAGCTGCACAGACGAATTTGAAAAAATAAAATTATTTGATTTTTTTTTTTCTTTTTTTCTATTAGATGACTTAGAAATCTCAGGAGACGATAGTTTCAACACAGGATTTGTTCAATGGAGACTTGTCTCCCATCAGCTCATGCCTTCAACTACCTTCAGGCTTCTAACTTCAGGGTTCTGCTCTCAAGACGGAGTTCAGCTCTTCCCAGAGCTTGGCAGGTACTAGGGCCTTTTTTCTCTTTTAGTAGTCAGTCACCAGGTCTGTGAAACAATAGGTGGGCCAGGGGTTGGGGGCAGTGAAGTCCACCGAGCTGGAGTGGTCTGATTTTGAGAGAAGGAATCCTTCCAGATCTGCAGAGACCACAGCCCTGAGCTCTGCTGGGGAGGCCTTCCTGGGCTAACCACTGCCACCTAAGCTCTCCTTAGCACCCGGCAGAGAAGCAGCTCTTTGGTGGTTATCAATATTTTTTTTCCTTTTTGCAGAATGAAAATAGAACGAAGATGCCAGGGAGATCTGGGTCTTCATCATAACCCACCCTCTTTAACTATGTAAGATTTTGGTTAATTATAGAATTCTTGCTGCCTCAAACTTAAAGATACATCACTGATATTTTTTGCTAAATGTTGACGGCAGCGAATAGCTAAGATGTGGCATATTGATTTCTTGTTGTGAAGTGAGCTGTTCAAGCTCCATTTAAGATTTTCATCTTGCATGTAGCCCTGAGCACATCATAGCACCATAAATTAGTTAAATTGCACATTTATCACAAATGTTATTTTAAGATACTGCGTAAATGTGATGGCTGGAAGATATACAGTAGGACTGCAACAAGCCTGGGCTTGGGTGGGGTGAGGTCGGGGTCACCCACACACCTGTGATTAAAACCTCCCTCACTTGGCACCATCCCTCCTCCTCCCTGGACTCGTTTAAAGAGCTGACTTGGATGACCCATTCCTTCCTGCACTCACATTCTCTATTAACATCAACCGTAGGCGAACCAGTGCACAGCTGCATCGGCCTTGGAATACAACTTTAGATCTTCCCAACTGATCTCAGGAAAATCGGGGACATTCTGGGCTGTGAATGGAAGGCTCTTTTGGACAGTGGCCCACTCTCCAGCCAGGAGAGGGTTTGATGACCTTGAGAGTAAATGGCCCTGCATTTCCACGTGGGGTGAGGTCCTAGCCAGCCCCGCCTCCTGCCACGACGCATGGCTGGGAGACTGCCATCATGCCGGGTTAGGTTTGCAGTCATGACTCAGGTCCTCCACTGCTGAGTTACTATGTTTCCTCTAAAGGCAAAATTAATTTCTGGGCCCCATTAACATGAGCAGTCCTTTCTTGGCTATGAGCCCCTGGGGACCAAATGAGTCATAGAATCTGCTACCTGCCTTGGCGATAAATCCTCACTTCTATACCCAAACTGAAGTCCTAAAGCTAACCCTGGGGGTGGGGTGAGGAGAAGAGGGGCAGGGCATCAGTTTCTCCTCCCAAACTGTAAAGGGGGGGCGGGGTTTCCAGCATCACTTGCACAAATCCCATCTCCCTTCAAGCCACATGGGCCCTGGTGGTGATGGAAGTGTTGTCAGTTTAATCTGTTAGATGCAGGACTTTGGATTCTAATAAACCAATGCTATATTTAACCTGCGAAAAATTCAAGAGTGGAAATCTGGGCTCCAGGATGTGGAGATGGGGAAGGCACGGGAGGGAGGGTGTCTCTGTCCCCTGAGCCGTTTCCAAGGGGAGCCGGCCCCCCAGGGAAACGTATGGTGTCCCAGGCCTCCTTCCAGGTAAGGGCAGACAGGGAGAAGAACTGCTCTTGGAGGGACGTCTGCGGCCACCCTGGAAGAGATGGGGAAGGGGACAGGGCCCGTGACCCAGAAGGGAAAGACCCGTCTGCACCGCCCGAGGGCAGAGCCCAACAGTGTGCCTGCATTACAAGGCGAGAGCAGAGCCAGCACACACCTCCCTACTTGCCAAAAACCCGTTTTAAACTCTAGGTTGGTTCTCTCTAAAAACCCGGAGAGAGATGGATTGCCGAGAGAAAGTAGAGCAGACAGAAATTTTGGCCTCATCTTGACACAAAGGGGTGGGAATGAACAGGAAAAAAATGTGGGCGTGTTGCCGAACATCTCTGAAAGGGCTTAATTTAAATTTTTAATAAAAGCGTATATTTTTTTAACGTGGAGGTGTTTTATACATTACATGGATGTAATACATCTCTCATTTGTATAATTCTAGGTTAGGAGCTACGATTCCACACAACTGCAAGAGTAGTCTGAATATAGTAATAAAGGTATTTTACAATTTTACATGATATGTTCCCAGCGTTTTGTTGGCATAATTTGCCAGGGTTAATAAAAGCTTGTGATTATCATATAAATGCTCTCCCCACCCCTCCCGTGGATGGGTTCAGGCTCCCCGCCCCCCTACACCTCGTTATCTGGGCTTGCTTTAGCCCAAGAGAGACAGTGTGGACCCCAGGGTCCACCTGCCCAGCTGGGCTCTGTTTTCGGCTCCTTGAAAATCCCGAATCAACAGGAAGGAGCCGCCCTGCACTGAGTCTTCCAAAAACCTTTCTTCCCATCTCCCTCGAGCAGGGCTCTGGGCCCTGGCTTCGACTTCTCTCATGCAGATGGGAGACCAACCTCCGGCCCCGACGCGGGTCACCAGGTGTGACCGAAGCTCCACTACCGATGTCTGATAGCATCGCCTTCCCAGCGAGCATCTAACCTCACGGGAACATCTTCCTTTCTTTTCCATTTTTATTCTTGGGGAAAATTCTGTCCACGCCGCCTCTAAGTGAATGTTTGCTGCTCTCCAAACCCAAGGTTCACTAAAACTCCCCTGATTTACGGGCGGTTTCCGACTGCCAGCACCTGGCAGACACAGCAACCAACTCAGTCATAAACAGATCGCATACAATTTAATTTTAATGTGCTCGTTAGTCGTAGCACATTTCAGACATAATTGTGAACGCAACACAAAATTATAGCAAAAAGACAATTTTAATGCTGCCGTAGAAAAGAGGGTTATATGAAGAGTCACATAATGGTGGTTCATTGTCAACAACAAAACAGGGCACAGAGTGTCTGTGCTGTTTACATGCCAATATTTTATACATAGGTTCTCATATGGTGTCAGCTGTCAGTTACTTCTGCAAATTAACTGCCAAAAATGGAGAAGAACAGAATCACTTGGAGAGCCGGTAACCACGGGTTACCTTTCATAAGCCTAAAGATAAAGCTGCAGTGTGGGATCTTGGGAGAATAATTAGGAAGAACAAAACAGAAAGTTACCAATTGAAATAAAAAAGGCATCCTACAATATGGAATAGCAACCAAGAGGGCTTATAAATAAGTAAAAGAGGTTGTATCACAGAATGCCTCGTGACTTTTAAGCAAAGTATTACAGTACAAACATTTTAAAGGCTTTATCAATGTTTAGGAAATACAGTACAAGTTCTCTCTCTCTCTTTTTTTGTTCTTTTTTTCTTTCCTTTTGAAATAGACTTACCCCTTTGAGCACTGAGTTTATTTTGAGCGTTTTTTTTTTTTTGATTTCTAATAAATACCTTTAAAAATCATGTGCAAAATAGTTATGATGCTGCCACGGATGGATTTCCTGGCCTCGTTTATTCAGACTGCTCAGAACAAATGATAATATGATGCTAATAAATATGTATAATTTAAACGTGAACCTCTATCAATATAGATGTACTGTATAGCAAAACAAACAATCATACTTTGCTTTCAGATAATGTTTCTGTATACTTTATAAATGTTATCTGTGGTATCTTCTGTATAATTTACAATGTTTGCATGTAAAAAAACAAAACCCATAGACCTTAAAAAAAAAAAGAAAAAGAAATATACACTATACATAGGCATGGCTTATGCCCAGAGCATGGCAGGTACATAAAACACTGTTGCTATAAATGCAGGAAAAAAGGTCATTTACCCACAATCACATTTTTCATAAGAGAGTCTCAAATCTATACAATATATACATCTATGTTTCAATGTGAAAATAATATTCTTTTAAATTTCAAGGCGTGTTATACCCCTGCAGACCTGCATAAATGGAGGTTCATATTATTAATTATAACTAAGCTGGTAAGGAATTTAAAAAACAGAGCTTCATACATTATTATTCTTTTATTTTATTTTTTAACCAAATTAATGCAAAAGTGCTTCAAAGTACTCAGAGGGCTAAAGATGAAAGGGTGAAAAATGCCAGCACACTCGGCCGCGTGGAAAAATGTGGCCGGTTTCGTCATAAATGCTTAATTAAACTGTCTGTTAATGCATGCAGCTTGAAGCATCGGGGGATGCTCACAACTAAATCCCATTTACACAAAGTTCCAAACACTTACCACTGCGTTTTAACCTTCATATTTTACCAGTGACAACAGCTGAGTATGCACCTCTATTAAACACTGTACAGTTATACAAAACAGTCCAGCCCAGAGTGATTCTCTGCAGTTAAAATAAGAACATGTGCCTAGAACAAGACAGAGGGGCCTTAAGGTGCCTGCAACAGTTTCCCTCAAAGCAAATCACAGTCGTTTTCATCAAAAGCAAACGCTACTGCTTCTCTAACTCGGAAACATACAGAAGGTGGTCCTCTGGGGATTTCCCGTGTGTTTTGCTGAGGTGAAGTTTAACCGCATGCTTGCTCGCAAAGGTCCGATTGCAAAGTTTGCACTGGTAGGAGGTCCCCAGGTCCTCCTCGGGGGAGGACGTCACCAGTTTTTCCGACGGTGACTTGGTTTGTGCTATCTGATTGTTAATCTGTTCGGTGGACAGTTTGGACAAATCCCGTAGCCGGAAGCCCAGGTGTGACTCGAGATGGCTGATGTACGTGGAGGGAGTCCTGATTTGTGACGCGCAGTCATTACAAAAGAACACGGGGTGGCCAGTGTCCAAGTTTTTGAGGAACTTTGTTCCACCTGTCCTTCGCAGCTGGTACTTCACGTTGGCCAGCCAGTGGCTGATGGTGGTCATGGAGAGCCCGGTGAACCTTGAGATGTGCATGCGCTCCTGGGGGCTCAGGTCCGACATGATGTACTTGCCCTCCGAGGTCTGCCGGAGGCTGGCGGCAAACTGGGCCTGGAGGATCAGCAGGTGCTGGGGGTTCCAGTTTGATTGGCGGCCCTTCCTCTTTTGCGCAGGCGTCACCTCCTCGGCCTCCTCCAGGGTGGCGCCGTCAATGTCAGACTTCTCAGAGATGCTGGAAGGGGTGGAGGACTTTGACGTGTGGCTCTCTGTCAAGTTCTTCAGCATATCGGATATATCTGACAAGGCGTTCTCGCGGAGCGGCGAGTTGGACATGAACGACACGACGGCGGACGTCTTTGCCGTTGTCACCGTGGATGAGGAGGTTGCTGGGGATGTGGACGTGGGTGACAAAAGCACTGAACCCAAAGGGCAGCCTTTGTCACTCTTCCCTTTTGTCAGGTCTATGGGTTGGTCGTTGCTGACGTGGTAGAAATAGCGGTCGAGGTGGTCCACCTTCTTGGACTGCAGGGGTGGGGGCGTGGCCACCGCTGCCTTCTCGGCCAGGCTGTTGCTCATCTTGAAGAGCATGCTCATGGGGTCGAGGGCAGGCAGGGAGGGCTTGGCAGCCTTGCCCAGGTGGATGTTCATGACCGACTGGAGGGCGCTCAGAGGGTTAACGAAGGGCTGCTCTGGCGGGTGGTCGGTGATGATGGCCGTGCTGCTGCTCAGGCCGCTGCTCAGGGGCTTCACCAGGTCCTTGCCGTTCTCCACCGGCTCTGCTGGGGGGCTCCCTTCCTTGCAGCCATCCCGCTGGGGGCTGGGGCTGTCCTCCTGGCTTTTGAAGCCCCCGTCGCTGGACGCCTCCATCCTGATGGGCTCGCTGATGTCGCTGCTGCACGGGGACGGGGTGGCCCGCTTGGGCGGAGAAAGCTTGCCCTCGGGCTCCTTCATTTTCTCCTCAACTTTGGCAACTTTCTCGGTGACCTTTTTCACCAGCTCCTCCATGGCGTGAAAGTTTGTCTTGGGCATGGGGGAGGTCTGGCTGCTGGGCGGAGAGATCAGGGTCTGGTTCTTTGTGGGGGACACGATGTCACTGTTGCCGAACATGGGCTTCAGGGCTGCGCTCTTCCCCGCGGAGCCCAGAGACAGCTTCATCATGTTGGGGAGCTGGTAGGCGGCGTGGATGCTGGGGTAGCCCCCCCAGCTGGGGGTGCCGTTCTGGGCCTTATTGATGGCAGACGTCACTGTGTTTTCTAGGGACTTGAGGATATCGAGCCCCCCCTTGGGACTCTCTTCTAAGTCGTTCTCAGTCAAATAGTGGTACTTGGAAGAGATGTCGTACTTCTCCTCCTCACACGCCTTCTCCTTTTCCTTAGGCTTCTCGTCTGTGACCACTTTCTCCTTGTCGGCCTCCTTCTTGACCTCCACGTTCAGTTTCGGGGAGACGCTGGCGGGCGTGTTGGAGGGGGACGTGAAGGTGGTGGCGGCCAGGGGCACGGATTGCACCTTCTCATCCAGCAGGGTGGTGATGCTGGGCGTGACAGGCGTCTCCATGATGGGCTTCCCCTTCTTCATGGCCGAGTTGGTGACCTTGATGAAGTGGCCAGTCACCATCATGTGGGCCGTGAGCTCCTGCAGCGTGTCGTGCGAGCTGCCGCACTCCATGCACTTGAGGATCTGGGACTTGCGGGCCTCGAAGTGCCAGGCGTAGCTGGCCCCGTTCTGGTGGCCGTAGCGGTTATTTGGCGTGATGTACGGGTTGGAGTTCTTCTGAAGCACGTCGTTCGTGTCCGCCATGGCAGCTTTGGGGGTGCCGCCGGTGGAGTCCGGGGAGCTGGGGAGCTCCAGCTCCAGCGAGGCCTTCTTGCGAGTGGCAGGGATGATTTTGGCTGCGACGGGAGTGACAGGTTCCTTCAGAGGCACTTTTTGGTAGTGTTTCGTTTTGATCATGTGGACACTCAAGTCCTGGAGGGACTCGAACGAGTGGCCGCAGTACATGCACTTCAACACCTTCTGGGCGTCCTCCTTCCCTTCCATTTCCAGCAGCGAGCGTTTGCGGGGCTTGGACCAGCGCTTGGGGTTGTTGTTGTCAGTCTCGTGGTTGTCGTCGCGGTAGTGCCCCGTCTCGTTCATGTGCACCGTCAACTCCACCAGGGTGTCGTAGGCGGCGCTGCAGTCTTTGCAGCGGAACTTGCTGGCCCCCGTGAAGATGGAGCCGTAGAGCTTGCTGCTCTGCCGGTACAGCTGCACGGTGCTGAACAGGCTGGGCTCGGGCAGCACGCGGCTCTGTGACACCTGCTGCAGGGTCTTGGCCATGGCGCTCTGGTGCCAGTCGAAGCTCCCGCTGCCGCAGCTGCTGCTGCTACTGCTGCTGCTGCTGCAGCTCCCATTATTCTTCTCCGAGGACGGCTGGTGCAGGTTGAGGGTGAGGCTGGACCAGTACGAGTTGGAGAGGAAGTTGTTGTACACGGCCTTCATCTGCTCCAGGCTGTCCGACACGGTCGAGTCTTCCGGTGGGACCGCCACCTCCTTGGCCTCCTCTTCGTTCTTCATGGAGCCACTTTCAAAGTCGGCCATCCGGTCACTAGTCTCACTGATGTGGGACTCACTGTCCATCTCGTGGCTGGAAAACTCAGCCGCTGGGGAGTTCTGGTAGCTGGGGCAGGTCTTGCTGAGCTCCTTTTCTGGGCACATGTACTTAGCCGAGGGCTCCCCATCTGTCAGGCTCTCCTCTGGGTCTATATCTTCGTCTACCAGGGCGGCAGCCTTTAACTCATCTGAAACATAGGCTGCCGTGATAACAGGTGGGACAAGTGGGACAGAAAGAAGGGACACAGGGAGAAGGAGAGAAAGAAAGAAAGAAAGAAAAGCATTAGTCAGTGTTGATCTTACCTAGAGCATTTTCTCGGCTCTCGGGAAAACGCAGCAAAGCAGACAGGCACATTTATTTGTAAAATTAAATAGTTAAAATGTGGTGTTTCTTTGGAGCAAAAAAAAAAAAAAAATCTGCTCTTCAAACATAATTTGCCACCTTATTCTTCTCAAGGGGCAACAGCTTGAAATTAAAACTAAATTTGAAATTAATGAAGCACATTCTGGAGGTGGCATTCATTTCTAAAGTAATAAATTACTTGTATCAACCTCAGAGACAGCAGTTCCTGTCTGTCAATTAATATGTCTTATGCTTCTCCTACCCCTAATGCATTTCTTAACAGACAGATTCACAATTTAAATTAAGCAAGCATTTTTTACTCATTACATTTTTGAGGCTCAACCTTTAATAAATATAAAGCACAAAAACATCAATACAATTTTTACAAAGTAAAAAGAAAGTACATCAATTGCGATAAATTAAAGACAAGGTTTTGTGGCTTTTTTTTTTCTTTCTCCCTTCTGAAAAAGTAGGTCTTATCGAAGCTTAAAGGAAGTTTCCTTATAGAAGCTTGGACAGGTGTTGGTTTGTTCTAGATGGGAAGGAAGACTCTGACCCGCCACTACCCAGCCCTGGCCGTGTCCCCCATGTGTACACTCAGCCGTTCTCAGCAACCGGCACACACACCATCCATGCAGAATTATGTCAGAACAAGTTCAGGCAAATTGGTATGCGGTGCTCATTCCTGCTGTATAAATATATACAAGACCTTCCAGTGGACCTTACAAATGTCAAAGTGTTTGCTCTTTAGACTACTTTGTCAATATTTACTCAGCATAAGCTTCATGGGCATCCAACAGGGATCCTGTGTTTCTGGAAGCAATGTAACTGGGGATGGAAATCCAGCCTGTGCTTCCGAGCAGGTGGAGGTGCTCTGAGCAGGGGTGAGCAGCCGTGGGTTCTGGAAGACACGCTCCAGAGAGCCAAAGCCAGGAGAACACTTGCATTCATGGAACTGAGTGATTTTGTTTTTTCATTCTTTTGTATTCAGTGACTTTGGTTTTTTCCTTACTGGAGCTTGCCTGACACTGTAAACCAAGTTGGGTTGATCTCGTGAAAATTGGGCGTGGCCAGCCCTGCAGTGAGTGACAGTGTTAAGGCAGAAAAGGAGTGAAAAGTCATTTCTTGTCAGCTCCTCAATACCTGTTTGCTTCTAAAGGCCAGTGGCTGAGTGTGTGAGGCGGCTGGAATGGCACAGTGCTAACTGCAAGGCTGATTAAAAGCTCCTAGGAAAGAAAAGGAAACTTTGTTTGTGGAATTCACTCCCGTAACTTTAAAGATCGGGGCCCCAAATCAATTTCACACCAGAAAAAAAAAAACAAACAGTGAAATGACTCAAAGAAGATTCCCAGGAAGCCACACAGATATTTCCCCTGGCTCTTCCTTCCAGTTCATGTGTGATTTTCTTCTTTCCTAAGACCCCGTTGAGCACCAAGATTTCTAAGCTGAAACTACCGACATCCCAACACCGAGGTGATCTGAATTTGGATGGGAAGAGTGTCCCAGGTACACACATTCGGATCAGCTGTAGAGGCAGGGATGCTTCTGCTTATATGCAAACAGTGAAACAAGAGTCTTGGGCTGGAGCTGTGGAATGTTCTTCACAAATGACCAGAAAAAAGTGCCCTGCTCTGGTCAGCCGTGGTGAACCTTCAGTTTAAGGCCATGCACTTGGAGCTGACATGGCAAACAAGCTCTTTTCCTAGGGCCAGGGCCACAATGGATAGCGGACTATGGTACTGGTCACAAGGGGGAAGATGAATGCTCTTTTTGGGAAAGGAAGAGGAAGATAAAAAGGAAAGAAGGTATCTCCCCCTCTGCACACCATCCTCGGCTTCAGCACACTCAAACCCCACAACAGGGCTCGCAGGTCTGCAGGGAGGGGAGCTGGGGGCAAAGTGACCAAGAATCGCAGTTTGCCTGGAACTCTCCTGGTTTCAGCACCAAAAGTTCCACATCCCGGGGATCCTCTCAGTCCCGGGCAAACACCCCTGGCCAGGGGACACCCAGCAGAACCAAGTCAGAGCATCCAGGCAGATCTGCATTACTCTCGCAGAGGAGCTAGAGCAGGGCGATGTGGGTCTGACTGTCTGCAGAAATGCACTGGGTGCGAGTAGGTATAACGTTTGCATCCAAGGGGCCTCATTTGGAACACTGAGTCTTTAAGGAAGGGGAAAACCACAACGGCCTGTGTCCCTGCCCAGCCCCGTGTGAATAGGGTAGATCCCAGAGGCCCCTTCTCTCCCGGAGATGGCCCTGGGAGCCACGGTCCACAGCGTGAACCACACCCATCACGGCTCCCATGGAATTCAGTCTAGGAGAGGCAGGAATCCAGAAATGGTCCCATCTGGCCACGACAGGAGAGACACACCAGGCAGGCAAAAGAAGCCAGAGCTAACGGTGGACATGAACGAGCCCAATGTGGCATGAAGGCCACCAGCTAAGGGAATATTGGTGGCTCTGCTGGTCCACCTCCCACCCAGGGGCAGCGTGGCCCCCGTGGAAGCCGCGGCACGGTGTGGGGAGCACAGCAGGCTGTCTGGAGCGCCCCCCATAGCACACACACGCACCATCATCGGCCTGGCCAGCTCCCACCCTGAGCTGGCCCCCAGCGAGCCCCAATATACCTTGTAAATTGCACAGCAGTATCAGAATGTCATCAGTCTGATGACTGAGGAGGAAATTAACATTGAAAGAAAAGTAAGGCCAACCCCCCTGGTGGGAACCAAATCCTACTCTGAGGAAAATTAAAAAGCTTCGGGGCCAAGAGGCCCTGGATCCTGGGAGACGTGGCATCACCCCACACACCACCCTTGTCATGGTTTCTGAGGCTCTTACAAGCACCCTTGCACACTGCCCTGACAGGGACCTCACCACCTCCTAAAACAGCCCCTTGCTTTTCAGACCCAACCGGGAGAAGTACTTGGAGGGCAAAGCACGAATCCTTCTGCTATGTTTTGCAATAATTGCACTCCTCCGAGAATATCACATCCACTCTTGATGACTGAACTTCAAATAGTGGTGAGAAAGCTGAAACGGGCCCAGAGAGATGGCACAGGGGATGAAGGGATGGAAAGGTTCATTCATTCCACTAATTCCGATCGCGTCCCACGCCTGCCAGGATATCCTTTTCTTTCTCTCGGCCTCCATTTCCCCATGTGTAAGTGACAGGGCAGTGCGGCCTGATCTGTAAGGCCCTCCTCCTCTGCTTCTCTGTTCCGTGGCTTTTCTGAGGAAAGGGTAAAGAAGTGAGGCAAAGCCCACTTGCTCTGGCTCATCCCCTCCACGCGCTGCTCCTGACAGGCACGCAGCCGTTAAGTCACTCCTTTGTCCCTTCTGCTCTGCACTAACCAGCAAAGTCCCCAGCCGGAGAGAAGGAAGAACGTCCTCACTGGGACAGGGGATGCCCCAGATCAGGCCAGGAGGGGAGGGGGACTGGGTGTCTCCATCACAGACTGGGTGGGCAGTGAGAGGCCAACAGGGGGCTGGGGGGGCACTGGGTGAGAAGCCAGCCCCACCGAGGTGGCCATCAGGGGTCCCTCCTGTCAGGGAGCGATGGCAGGCTCTGTCCCCGGCTTGGACCTGACAGGTAATCGCGCACAGGTAATCAGACCTTGGGAGGCTTCACCACTGTGGACGGTTATTTTGATCCCTGCTGCTATTTAACTTTCTGCTTAACTTTCTCCTTCTGCTCCTGTCTGGATTCTCCAAGGCCAAGGGCCCACTGTACTCTTAAAACCCTGCACATAGTAGGTGAGCAACAGACACCTGCTCCCTGCTTCGGAAAGAGAATGATTGGAGGTCACGTCCAGCAGCAAGATGCTTGTTTCCAGCCTCTGTTCCCTCCGATCCCAGCATCTCTCACCCCTCCTCAAGGAACCCCTGACTCCAGCCCCAGCCCCTTCCCTCTGTTCTCCAGACAGAAGCCACCGGATCCTTATCATTCAGCGGGTGGGTAACACCCCACCCCCACCCGTGGAACACCCACAGTGACCTCCCATTGCCCCAGAGTCCTCCACCATCTCGGCCCTACTTCCTCTCCAGCCTCTCGGCTTCTAGAACGTGCCAGAGCTTCTAACTCTGCACTGCTGCCTCCTGTGCTGGAAACCCTGGGGCAGATTCAAAGAGGAGGGGGAGCCATCTACCCCTCCCTGGGCTTCAGTGGAATGTAATATCTGGGGAAGGGGGCTTCTCGACCCCAACTTTGTCCCCTTCGCACGCCACCCACTCCCTTCTTTCTACAAGGCACACCACTGAAATCTCTAGCTTACAGCAGATGTGCCAGGGTGTTCCAACAGACTGTCAGCTTCATGGGGTCAGGACCAGCCGCGCCTGCCCCCCCAAATCTGCTGCAACCCTACCGTCTGGCCCAGAGTAGCCACTCGACACACACCCACAGAATGAATGAGTGAATGAATGAATGAACACCATAGATGACTTCTTCAAACCTCCTAAACGGTTGCCAGAACATCTAGATGGATCCTGACACCAGCTGGTCCCAGAGCAGCAGACGTGCTGGGGTCTGATCCGAAGTCCTTCCTGGATCCGTTTTCTGAGCAGAAGTGGCATGAGGACCAGCCTCTGGGGGACAGGATGACAGAACCCTCCACTGAGGAAGAGGGGAGGAAGCCCCCCAGATGGTGGAGGCCCCCCAAGGGTGGAGTCACCCCTGGCTGTGCCCACATCCCAGTACACCTCTCCAAGAATGCAGCAGCACCACTGTTTTCTCTTGAACAAAAACTATTAAAATAGAGACCTCTGCTGCCGGTCCCAGCACAGGAGGCCCTGAACTGTCAGAGGGAGGGGCTCGCATTCAAACCAAATAATCAGCTGCAAAGACGCAAAGAAACACACGGGAGTGGAGACTCAAGGAAGGATGGACTGGGGCCCGTGTTTCATTTTTCCCCAAGTCGCTCAGTGGAAAAAGTCCCTCTCTAAGAGGTGAACCCTTACCGATTGCTGTGACGGCTTCCCTATTACATCCCCACCTGCTCTCCCCTTCAATGAAATGTAAGCTCTTCAGGCAGCAAGACGTCAATCCAACACCCCAAAGCTGAGGGCCGAGGACACGTTTTTGGACAACTGGATGAACTCAAGAACTTGGCATGCCCAGAACCAAACGGGACTCTTGAGCAGAGATGCACGTTCATGAGAAACAAAAAGCTCTCACACTTACAAAGGCTTTCTACAAAGTTCCACAGCCCAAGGCCCTGGAATGTCAAGCGATGAAAAAACCACACTCCTACCTAATATGTGCATGTTTATGAAGCATTGTACATTCACTGCATTTGATCCTTTCGATGGTCCTGGCAGGTGGAGAAAATGATTTCCCTTTTGCAGCCTAGGAAACTTCAGTTCCAACAAGTTAAATGGGACACTCCCAAGCCCTCTGTGGGGACCCCTCAGGAGTCAGGACTCCCCTCAGGAGTCAGTATAAAGGGGATTTGACTAAACCCCTGAGGGAATCACACAGAAGGAGCATGGAGTGAGCTTCTGCCGCATCAGAGCCTGCCCTGATGCCCCATCCCCGTTGGACCCCACGCCTGCCCCTCCAGGAGGGCCCTGAGTCCCCTCCCACAGCTCCCTGGGGCTCCTGCCTTCCAAGACGTGGCCACAGTGACAGCGGACTGTCCAAGGAGTGAGGAGCCAGCCAGTGCAGCAATCAGAAGGTCTGGAGGCAGCAGCAACCTCATTAATATTTATTATCATCATTAACTAAACCCAACCGCTAGGTAAAAAGGAATGAATACTTTTGATATAAATAAAAAACAGTAAGCTGGGCCATAATGGAATTCATTTCTGGGCAAGTGGGAACTATCTTCATCACGCTGTTGTGCAAACAAGGAGATGAAGGAACTGAGGGGTGTCCCTGTGGGGATGGGTCTCCAGCCTCGGGGTGGGGGGCGGGGCCTGGGATGGGGGTAGGGCGGCACTGGAGGGAGCTGGAGAGAAAGGAAAGAGGGCGTGGCTGCGCCCTGCTCCCAGAAGCAATTTCAAAGTAAACTGTCCTGCGGATTTTTGCATTTTCTGGGCTGAAATGAGGGTTCTGTAGTTATAACCCTGTTTTCAAATTCCCAAGACTGCCTGGGAAGATGAATTACTGGCTAAAGCGTCCTGGGCCCCCCCTCTCCCCTCTCTTCGGGACAGGTGGCCCATTCAAGGTACAAGAGCACCTCCTCTTGTACCTTGAATGGGCATCCTCCATCCTCAGTGACTGCGATGGAGGGGGAAGAAGAGGCAGGGAGAGGAGGGGGTGGGGCTGAAGAAGGACAGGGCTGGAGAAGGGTGAGGAGAGAGTGGGGGGCAGGGATCAGAGCGAGAACAACGGGAGAAAGATGTGGGAAAGAGGGAAGAATCCACCAGGACTAGGATGGTGCTGGGAAGGGGCAGAGAGAGAAACTGAGACAGAAACAAAGAGGTAGAGAGAGACAGAGACAGAGATACAGAAAGAGGCAGAAAGACAGAGACAGAGATGGAGAGAGATAGAGACAGAGAGAGACCCCCAAGGGCAGTGAGAGAAGGAGAGAAAGAAAACCAGTGATGGAGATTTGAGAAGAGGTAGAAAGAAGAGATTATTCTAGCGGTGAGGACAGTAAGGAGAGGGCCTGAGCTGGGGGTCCTGGTGTGGGGAGAGGGGCCCTGGGGTGCTGCTGGGGGTCAGCTCCCCGGCTGGAGACCCAGGTCTTGTCTCAGACTCTCCTGACCACTCAGATTTTCAAGACATAAGGTGATTTTTTTGTTTTAAGGGTAATTTAACCATCTGAGGACACGACCAAGAAGGCAGTTAAAATGTTCAGCCAACCCTGGTGGGCAGAGCAAGGGGACGCAGCTTGGGGACAGAGGTTGCTTCTGCCCCAGAGATGATCTGGGCCATCCTGGGCGGAGGACACCTGGCCAGGGGAGCCCAGGAGGAGCAGGCCCTAGAGCCCAGGGCCTCAGCAACCCGCAGGAGCCCCTCAGACCCTCACACAAATGATCACATTTGAGACTTGACTTGGAACTGCCCAGAAGACAGGCGTGGGCAGCATGCCTGAAACTGGACAGCTTGTGAAGAAGGCTGTTGGCTCTGGACACCGGCTCAGGGCTCATGCACGCCAGTCTCTGTAGACCCTATTCCTGACCTCCCTTCACAGCCAAGGCCACTCTGCCTGGTTTGTGAATCAAATTCAAGTAGAGTTTTTTGTGTGTGTGTTTTCTTGCGGTACGCGGGTCTCTCACTGTTGTGGCCTCTCCCGTTGCGGAGCACAGGCTCCAGATGCGCAGGCCCAGCGACCATGCCTCACGGGCCCAGCCGCTCCGCGGCATGTGGGATCTTCCCAGACCGGGGCACGAACCCGTGTCCCCTGCATCGGCAGGCAGACACTCAACCACTGTGCCACCAGGGAAGCCCTCAAGTCGAGTTTTAATAAACACCCTGCCTAAAGGTCTAGGGAGGCCCGAGTCCTCTCAACCGTTCTAGCTGTGCTTGGACGCAGAAATACACCAAGATCATCACAGGTGTCTCGGTCACCTCTGAAGCCCTCCCCTCCCCTCCACACCTGGGCCCATAACAGAGCAGACTCCCAGTAACAACAGGGGTGGGCTGGTGGGAAGTCCCAGTAGCCCCACCTGGAGAGGTGGCCATGAAGGTGCCACCCTGGACTCCAAGAGGACCCGCCGTTTTTGTTGGTGTTCCCGTGTTGTGCGTTTTTCTGTTCAGCTGAGTGATGTCACAGACAATGAACCTGGGTCTCAGCCCCTGCTCTGCCCCATGGTGTCCATGTGGCCATGAGACTGACTTCAAGTCTCTGGGCTCCAGTTTTTTTCCCCACGAATGGGGGCGGTGTGTGTGGGGGCACAAGTGATGCCACACCCACCTCCCAGGTGTTTGCAAAACAACAAGGAAGTCACAAGCAGTGAGCAGAAAGGACTTTCCCAAGTGAAAAGGGCTCTACGAGCACAGGTGCACCGACTCCATGGAAGTACACAGGCCCATCCTGCAGTCCCCACACCCAGGAGGCGGGTCCTGGGACAGCCTCTGGGCTGAGTCCTACGCTTGTCAAGACAGGCCTCTGAGGTGATGGACCCCAAACCTCCAGATTCTCCAGCTGCCTTTCAGGAAGAGGGGCAGCGGGGACCAGCAGAGAGCCCTGCTGAGGTGAGAGGTGCCCATGGGGCATGTGTTCTTCTCCCCATCCCTCTGGCGGCCTGAAGGTGTGGGCTGTGGGAAAGGAAGCAAGCCAGAGAGGAAGGGGAGGGAGGAGGGAGGGAAATGAAGCGCAAGGGAAGGAGAGAGAGGAAGGGGGAGACATCCATCGGATTCACGGGCTTCGAAGTTAACATCCCTGACCCAGCACGTGCCTCCCCCCAGGCCTGGGCCACCCTCAAGCCCCGCTCTACCCACAGCCACACCCACCACTGCCCCATCCCCCCCACCCCCCCACCCCCGGCTGTCTTGATTCCCAGTCTCCGCCCATCCCTGGGGGCGTGGTTAGAGTCAGGTGACCTTCTGCGATAGGAGCCACCAGAGGCCCACAGCCCTCTGGCTGCCTGTGTCCCTGCAGCCTCCGGCCCCCAGCCTGGCCACCTCCTCCGGGCTGAGTGCAGCCCCACTTCAGGTCAGCTTCTGCCTTGAGTCATCTCTTCACGGGAGAAAGAGCTCAAAGTTCCCAGAAAAAGGTCACCTAAATTACACCTTGTTCTAAACACACCTGGAAATTCTAGCCAGATTGATCCATTCTACACAAGAATTTCTGCTTTACGAAGGGCTCACGCGAAGTGCACTGTGCCCCTCTGGGTTTTCTTTACACAGGTCTCTCTTCTGTGCGCATGTGTTGCACACCTAATTGTGACAGGGACGGGAGGGCTCCTTTGTGAGTGTAGCCACCTGGGCAGCATCTTCCCTGTCTGGTGCAGCCTGATTTGGGGCCCAGAGTTATCCCCCGGTGTTCTGAGAGCCCCTAAAGTAAGCTGCCAGGATCTCTGGAAGGTGTGAGAAGCAATGAGACAGGCAGGGTGCTCAGACCTGGGCCAGCGATGACCAACACGCTCCCAGCTCCCTGATGCTTAGGGGTCCTGCAGAAGGTGGAAATCCAGATGGGGTACACCCTGCTGGCTGCTGACCGGGAGGGGATTCCAAGGAGAAGCACTCTGATGGGAGACTTCCTTTTGGTGCCAAGAGAGCCAGGCGATGGCAGAAGGAAGTGAGTGATGGAGTGGAGGGGAGCTTAGCTAAACGCGCTGGGTAATATAAAGGCGATTAGATTGAGTTGTTGGGCCTCCATTAGGATATTAAATAGGCAGCAGAGAAAGAAAACTGATTCTAGAGGAGTGTTCATGGCTGGTACCCAGGAGGTCACAACCCGGCAGAGAACACGAGTCTTCTCCATCCACCCGGCCACCTGGAGTCACAAGAGATGTCACCCAAGCCATCTGGGGTGACAGAGGTCGCAGTCTCTGGGGACAAAGAGAAAATGGCATTCTTGGATGGTACCAGGGAGACCAGGGGCCTCCCAGGAACCAGGAGAATCCCAAAGGGCCAAAGCTGGGCAGGGAGGAGGCTAGGGTGCAAGGCTTGGCTGTGGGGGAAGGAACTGGTGGCTGAAGCTATAATGGTCAGGACTTCTCTGGAAGGCTGGCCGCGGCGGGATGACAACCTCCCCTAGATTGATTGTTCTTCCCACTAGCAAGGTCAGGAATATTAATTTTGTACATGTTAATTTGATGTAATGTGCGACATGAATGCTTGTTCAGTTGGGTATCACTGTGTTAATAAACCTGCGATGCTTTCATGCCAAGAAAGGCATGGCATTAGCTGATTGGTGAATCAAGCCAGTGTGAATAAGGCAACGTTGCCCTTCAGCAGAGCCAGAGTGGCCAGTAGTTGCTCAGGCCATAATGGGCTGCTGCGGATTCTCTAGGAGGCCAATGACAGAGAGGCCCAGGGGACACCTCCCCGCTGCTGCTGGAAACCCCAGCCCATCCTGAAGATTCGGTATCCAGGCCAAGTCCTGTTCCTCTAGATGTGGTGGTGAGGCCGGGAGCCTCCAGAAGCCGAACCTGGAGCCGCCACTGCCCACCAGGTCAAGAAAGACACTTCTGGGGCTTGTCTCCTTGGATTCTTGTTGCCGTGAAAAGGCCTCATTCAGCCATCTCAGCAGCCCCTCTGGACAACCTCCCTCCCCTTCTCAGGACCCTCCCCACGGGAGAGATGGATCAGACAGAGGAAGCCAGGAAGCTGGGAAGCTCCTGAGATCAGAGAGGGAAGCCAGCTCCCTCCATTCTGAAACCACACTCATCCTACTGCAACCTCACCACAAAGAAAAATAAACGTAGCAAGGACACACTCACATTCAAAGCAATTGCCTCAAACAAACCTTCAGATAATAGAGAGTAAATAAATGTTAGTTCAGGGACCAACTGAGTCACCTCTGTCCTTGGCTTCAAGCACATAGGAACCACTGGGTGAATCAGCAGTGGTCCCTACACCCAGCTCTCACAGAGGACCTATACTCTCACTCCCCGTGCCCCACAGGAGTGCTGAACCCACCCTGGAGCTGACAAGGCAGAACCTTAATCCCTGTGTTGATGAGGGTGGCTAGGTTGACACCCCAGTCAGTTCGGCTTAGAAAGCAGTGACGGTTCATCAGGCAAAGCATGGCTTCTGAAGGTAAGTCCTTGCAAGGGTGGCGAAGGAAGTAAAGCTTGCTGTGGGCGCCATATTCCCTTTTCTGTTTCTGAGCTCCATATATTTCCTAGTTTCCTGCCTACCTGGAGTAAAAAAAAAAACACCTCTAGGGTCTGAACCTCTTCCCTATAGCCTTTTTCTCTGTTATTCCACAAAACCCATAAGGTAAATCCTAATCTGTAATGGATCTAGTAAATTAGAAGAGTAACTTCATCCAAAGAACACCTTTTCTCACCTTGGTGGGATTTCAGACAGCAGCAAATAGGACTCGGGAGAATTAGGGGCAGGGGATGTGCTGGGACACCATAAACAGTGGTCAGTCTCGATAACGGCTAAGAAGAGTTATGTTTTATGCACCTTCAGCTCTGGAGCACAGGATCTCCTGAAGGAGGACAGAGTGACCTCACGGGGTAGCTTTGGTCCCCTGTGAGGCAGCTGCGGAACAAAGTGGAACTCTTACCTGTCTGCACACTCAGTGATCTCAAGACCCAGGGAGACTACAGTTGAAAATAGGGCAATGGGTTGGGGAAAATTTGGGACAGTTCTTACAATGGTCCTCTTCAAAATGGGCTGTACATATACAATTCAAACTTTTCCTGAGCTTCACTGGCTGTTCTCCATAGCATCTAAAGAGCTGTAGGAGGGAGAAGGTCAACGGATGATTTTTTTGAAAGAGTAATCAAGATTTACTTGGAAGAGGAGGCAATTGATCTACCTAATCATCTACCCATCTATCCATTTACCCATTTACCATCCATCCATCCACCCAAAAACCCATCCCTTCATCCAACATGTATACAATACTAAATACGTACTCTAGACGCTTTAGGGTTAGGGATAAGAAGTTACCAAAATAAACAGCTCAGAGTCATGGGCTTTACTTTCATGTGGCCAAGATGGCCCTGGTTACATAGATCACAAGGGAATGCCCTTGTGATCACACACCCACACAAACTTCTTAGCTTGATAGTCGAAGCCCGGCATGACCAAGCTCCATTTTACCTTCCAAGTTTATCTTCCACTGCCCACCTCCCTCAGACATCCACACTGACCTTCCCTAATAACGCTGCTCTGGCCTTCCCTTGGCTGACGCCGTTTCTTTCACTCTGTATATGATGCTTCATCTTTTCACATCCTCAGTCCTGCCCTCCAAGACCCTGCTCATTCCACCTCCCCCCAGGAAATCCTTTCTCACCTGTCTCTCTGAAACTGACCTTTTTAATCTCAGAGATGAGACAATGGATGGAAAAGTCCTCTAAACTCTAAGTTCTAGAGAAATATCAGGAACGATTATTGGCATTATTATTTGAACATCCCTACTGGCATTCACGTCTCATAGTTTTTACAGCGGCGAAGTACATGCACAACTGGTCTCTCCATATACATTACGGGGTCAGAGACCAGGCATTCCTTACCTCTGTACCCTTCACACAGCCTGGCAGGTCAGCTCTCTGAGTAACTCCTGGTCGAATTCACAGAGTTTGGTAGGCGCTGCTTAGTCTAAGAACCACGCAGACCAAGTGTAACCTCAGGCAGAAGTTCCCACCAGCTTCCCCCACGCTCTCAGATGTAGGCAGAGCAGCCCCAAGTGCCCTCCTGTTTCACACTCATCTCTTCACGTCCCCTCACTACCACTGCACAAAACACTAAGGTGTTTCCTAACAAGGTTTCTCATTTTATGCTCACAGGGAAAACCGGGAAAGAGGATGCTCTCAATGACTCCAGAGAAGCCCAGCCCTTCCCTCACTGCACTGGGCAACCAGCATGGTAGCCACCTGGACAGAGAGACCTTCCCGAAGCTGGCAACCCTGCCAGCAGTTGGGCAGTTACAACCCAGCACTCAACTAGCACTCAGGCATCATTTGCCCAGCACACAACCAGCACTCAGCCAGCACTGACTGGGCACACACCCAGCACACACCCAGGTCTGCTACTACACACGTAACTACCATCTGAATGGATAGGTCACATCCAGGACAGGGATGTAATCTTCCCAGTCAGCTTGAAAAAAATAAAGTTTCAAATGTTTTATAGTTTTGACCGAAATGTATAAATGCCCATAGATTTCAACTTCATTTCTATTTATTAAAATAGGTTTCCCCCAACCAACATATAAATAATACCTGTTGGCTGGTCGGTGTCACATTGCATGTTTCCTTTAAATACCCTGTCTCACTCATTTTTATATAGTCTGACTTAGGTGTTTCTTGTGCTAGCTTCAAGAACCCTCAACACCTCACCATCCTTCAAAAGGGGGCTGTGGAGAAAAAAGAAACTTAAAACAGCAACACGTAATGAGAGCGGCACTCTCACTAGTGGCTCGTGTTATTACTCGTCATGGCCATTTTATGAAGGGTAATTTAGCAGCATGTATCAATATTGAAAATCTGTTATACTTCTTGATCCAGCTAGGAATCTATACTACAGAAATATACATGTGCAAAAAACCCCCCTGTGTTTAAGGGGGTCCTCAGGAACGTTTCTTCTAATACCATAAAAGTGGATAAACAAACTAAGGAACATCTATACCATGAAATAATATTCAGCAATTCACAAGAATGATAAGAGACAAATAACAGTGCTAGCAAAGATGTGAAGCAACCGGAACTCTCATTCCCAGAGGCTGCTGCTATATAGATGGGTACAACCACCTTGAAAAACTATTGAGCAGTATCTGCTAAAGCTACACATACATACACTCTGTGACACAGCAATTCTGCTCCTGGATCTCTACCCAGCAGACATGCATACATATCTCACCAAAAGACTGGGACCATGATATCCTTTGGCACGTCCTTCATAATAACAGAGACTGGAAACAACCCAAATGTCCATCCACAGTGCAAGGATAAAGGTATTGTGGCCTACCCACACAATAGAATGGTACACAGCAGTGAAAATGAACAAACTGTTATCCAAAACAACTGGAAGAATCTTACAAATAATATTAAGGGAAAGACACAATACAAGAAAGATAATATGAATAATACTGTTTGAATTCATTTACATCAATTTCAAAATCAGGCAAAACTAATCTGTGATGTTCCATTGGGAGGGGGTGACTGGGAGGGGGCACCCCAAGGATTCCCAGGGTGCGGGAACTGATCTACTTCTGGATCTGGGCCATGGTTACATGAATGTGTTCATTTGGGGAAAATTCTTCGCCCGCTACACCCATATTTGTTTGCTGTCTTTTTGTATATTATACTGAATGAAAAGTTGACTTTAAAAGAATGAGACAGTTCTCTAAACTCTAATGTGGAATGGTCTCTAAGACATACTGTCAAGTGTTGGCGGGGAGAAGTCTCAGAAATGCAAACACTGATCCCTGTTTTCTGTGTGAGCTGGCGTGTGAGCTTGTGTGACGGGCACCCAGGAAAAGGATCCTCGTGGAGATGTGAGGGGCGTTCCCTGGGTGCCAGAGGGGACATCGTTGCTGCGGAGGGAGACGGCAGGAGGAGGGGGAGAAAAGGGCCTCTCTTCTACATGGTCTGAAATTTTCACAAGCACACATTCATAAATGTATTGTGAAATGTTGAGAAGTATGAAAGGAAATTTATTTTTAGTAAACACTTCCTGTGTGTCAAGCTCTGTGCTGGGCACTGTCTGCAAAGAATAAGGCAGGCAAAGCCCCTTTCTCCTGGGACACTTCCTCGGGGATGGCAGGTGTATGGGTGAGAGCGGGCTCCTGTGCTGGGGGCTGGATGCAAAGGCTCAAGGCCTCAGGGACCAGCCTGGTGGGATGTCCACAAGCCTGTCAGCAGCTCCAGCCTCTGCTGGAGGTGAGGAGAGTCATGATGGACTGTGGGAAAAGAGAGACGGGGGGAACTTTGTGCTCAAACCACTGACTTTAGTGGAAGGAGGAGGTGGCGGCCACTTTTCCACCGGCCTCAAAGGCTACTGGGCTACCCGGGCATCTGGCTACAGCGACACCCAAAGCACCCATGGGGCATGGCGCCCCCAACCACAGGTGGAAACCAGTGGGTCTTCCTTCAGAGTCAGGGCTGACACCCAGGTGAGCCCCACCCCCTCACAGGGCAGAGTCCTCAATTCTCCTCATTGCGGCTCTGCGGTCACCCCACCGACTCTCCTGAGGCCCTGAGATGAACATGGCAGGGACAGGTGCTGTGTGACAGGCGGGGTGGTGAAGGGCTCGGTGAGAGGTCTGCAGTATAACCTCTCAAGGATGACTGAGTCAACCACGTGGTTTACTGAGCGGTTTATTGGTTAATGAGTCAACCACACCGTGTGGTTTATCCCACTCCCCCTTCCTCTGCCCTGCCCCTTCCTAGGGTCAACGGAAAGCTCTAGAGCCTGGATTTTTTGAGTCTAACACAGGTGCTCAAGAAACACCCAGGCTTTGAGGGCATGAGGGAGACGCCTCACAATAAACCAGAAGATGTGTCCCTGGCTGTTCCCTGCCATTCCCTAATGACAGCCCCAGAAACAATGCTCCTAAAACAGCCTCCAAACACCCATCCTTCTGCGAAGGAACCAGCAGGCATTGCCTGAAACGGCTCAGCAGACACCGTGCTTGGCGTGGTGGGGAGGACCCAGTGGCACTCCCTGCCCATGGCCTCCGGGATAACTGCCACTCCTCAGGTGGCCCTGGGACCTTTGTGATCTCAGCACCTCCCGGCTCCCCTGGTGCTTCCTGTGTACCCAGGGAAAGTCCCTCTGCAGCTCTGCTCATGTAACCAGAAACATTTCACCTCCGGATGCCCAGCTGAAGTCCCATGTTGGCTGGGGTTTTTCTGGTCCCTCCACCCCAAGCCTATCCTCCTGACCTCTACATGCTCAGCACCTTTCAGGGATCCTACAGTCACTTGTTTCCACAGTGGGCTGGGCCCGGGCAGGCAAGGACACTGTCTCCACAGCGCCCCGCATGGGGCCTGGCACAGGCTGGGTGCTTGGTAAATCCTTTGAATTGAATCAGACTTTCAAAGGAAAATATGTCACAAATACGGAAGGCAGACTTCCTCTTGTTCTTTTTTGTTTGTTTTGTGTTATTTCCTTGAGACACTTCAGCACCAAGCGGCGTTTCCATAAAGAATTAAAAAGAAGAACGAATGTGCAAGGGCCAGGAGCATCCCATCTCCCTGCGGCTGTGCCTCACGGACGGCCCCACCCCCGGGGGCTTTGTATCCCTGGGGACCTCCCTGTGCAGGATCTCCACCCAGCTGTCTAACAACCCTGGAGGGCAAGGGACATCAGGGGCTCCATTTAACAGACGGGAAGATGGAGGCTCAGAGACAGAGATCAGGGGATGGAGGCAGACCTCAGGACTTCTAAGACTCAGAACTAGGATGGGAGGTCAGAAGTTGGGCCTTTCCCACGTTATCTCACTGCTCCTCTCCTGAATACACACTGAAAGATCCTGCTTAAGTGTGAGGACACAGAGGGACGGTCCCCTCATTTTTGAAAAGCATGGCATACAATCCTTGGTAAAATGGGGTGATATCACCTTCCTTGGGGGGCTGTAGTGAAAATTAAATAACAAATTATGTCCAGGAAGTAAAGGAGCAAATGTCACATGATGCGGGTGTCCAGAGCCCTCTGCCAGACCCAACTGTGGGATCTGGGTTTCTTCTCTTCTCCTTGGTCAAAAGGGAAAGTCGTTTTTTTCATGTAAAAATACAAATGGAAAGGTTGCTTTCTGAGGCAAGCAAACCCTGGAAGTTTCTGAACATCGCTGTGACAAGGCTGCAGCGTATGGGAAAGCATCCTCTGGAGAGAGGCGGGGCAGGCACCTGGGGCAGCATCCCCCCGCCACTGGAAATGAGCTACATGTGTGCTTAAGAGGCTCCCTTGTCTACCTTTCCCAAGGGTGCCCGAATGCTACTCTGCAGCCCCCCGTCTCCTGCTGCACAAGCCCCCTGGCGTGGATCCCTCGCCCAGTCCTGGGCCCACGTCTCAGAGCGGCCTTCTATGCCTCTCTGAGGAGACAGTCTGAACAGTCTGTAGCCACCACCAGGAACGCGGGATGTCACACAAGCAAAGACACTTGTCAAATGCCTTTCCCTTACAAGCACCCTCACCATGACCCGTGTTAATGAAGTTAATTGAATTTAAGATCAATAATGGTTAATTATTGCAATTTGACATTCAGAGATAAATGGCTTTAAGACAGAGGAGTGTATGTGTGTGAAAGAGAGATCGTGTGTATGTATGTATGTGTGTGTATGTCTCTGTGTGTGTGTGTGTGAATCCTCTCCATAGAAGGTGAACACGTTACAAGCCTAAGAGGGATCCCAGAAGCCTTCCATTGATCCTGGTACAATCTGATTGACTTCATCGTCTGATGAATGTGGGCTTTCCAGAGCTACAAGTAAATGTTCTACAAGACTACTCTAACCCTTGTCACTGGCCAAATCTATATGCGCTGTACACCAGAAATCTATTGAGATAGATTAAAGAACTGCTGTAGAAACAAGAGCAGCTTCAATAAAGGTGAAGGCTTATTATATTGACTGTTAATATAACTTAACTGTATGCCGTTATGAATGCTTACAGATCAGGGCAGTTTAATTTGGGGCACTTAGATATGATTATAATTGAGCACCAATTTTTTTTTTTTTTTTTACATCACCAAAGATGAACTCAATTCAACATAGGAAAAAAAAAAAAAAAAAAAAAAAAGCCCAGCTCGGAAAGTAGGTTACAACTAGCTTTGCAGAGGATGACATCCTGGGAGTGGGGCCACAGGGCAGCGGTGGGCACGGGGGTCACGCCCAGACCTCTCTCCTGCTGACAGTGACCACTGGCCTCCCATGCCAGGTCCCCCAGCTCTCTAGGAGCTGACCCCCGGCAGTCTGCAGCTGTCCCTCAAGCCCAGGTCAGGGCCGGGAAATGGCATCTCCGATTTCTTCCAAGTTGGTGAAAAGTCTACTCTTCAAGAGGGTTTCTTGATAGAGAGACATATCCCCAAACCTGGCAATGATGCCCCCCCACGCACGCAGAACCAGTGAAATGACCTCTTACAAGATGCATAATGACAAAGTAAGTGTTATCAGGGAAGGAAGTCCTCCTGATGGCGGAGCACTGACAATAAACTGTGACTGAGGAGTTCTGTCAAAATGTAAGATTATGCAAAAACACCGTTGAGAACACTGCTAATCATCTGCTTGTGTCAATTACTTGAAGGGTCTCTGACAGCATATTTACATTAAACACATTTCAGGAGCAAAATCCTTAATGCTATATCAGAATAGTTTTCATTACCATTAGCAAATCCTTAAAAGTCTTTTTCCCCCCTCGGCTACAATAGGAGTGATGGGGAGAAGGCTGGGTGCGGGCCTGTGAGGGTAGAACGGATGGTGGGAGGAGTTCGACTCATCCAGCTGGAAAGAAGCGGGTGACGCCTAAGTCTCATGTGAGGGATCGTGATCCCATCTTCCCCTAAGAGGGGATGACAGGGCCCTCTTCAGTCCCCGCAAAGCCACGAAGCCAAGGGAAAAGCGGCCTCCGCTTGCCTCCTGGCTGCGGTGGGCCACACGTCCAATGTCACCTTATCTGACAAGGCAAACAGCAGGTGCACGGGGCAACTGTTGGAATGAGAACTTAGGTGGCAACAGCCGGGACGGGGCACCGTCCAAACACCGCATCCTGATCACACAGATGTGTACACAATCAGGGCGACGTGGAAATAACCAAAATGACGGCATGGGGCCTGGAGAGGTCCAGCTGAGCCAGCCGTGTCCAGAGGGAAGGTTCTAGTCCCGTGCTGGGCATCGAGTGGGGACACCCCAGTGGAGGGCGCTCCCGTGGGAGGTGAGAGAGGGTCGGGTCGGAGGGAACCCAGGGCGCTGGAAAAGGTACTTCTAAATGCTCCCGGGAAACCACACAGCCTGGGTTTTACCTGATGTGACAATCCATGATGGAGGTGATGATGCCCGCTAGGATGTTTGGATATTTTTTATTTTTGAGCACTTTGTGCTCTCCTCACCCACCCCATGAGCTAGGTTTGGTGGTTTCCCCCACTTCCCAGATGAGAAGGCTGTGCCGCCGTGAGATGCACAGCTGGTCAAGGAGCACCAGGTTTGGAACTCAGGTCTCCTGGGCCCCTTCCACAGGCAACACAATGGACGTCTTAGTTATGGTGACTGTGAGCCAGTCCGCAGAGATTCCAGCCCTGCAAGCACGTGAGAGCAGCTGCAACCCTCATAAAGGCGGGCAAGAGGTCCTGAAGCCACCTTCATCTCCACAAGCGAGTCCGTCCCGTTTGGAAGACAGAGCCGCAGGGCTGGGCTGTGCAGGATGGCGCTCACTGGGCATCTCAGGGTTCTGAGACGCAAGCTTACAACCGCTGCCGCATCGGGGTGACCGGGCAGTCCCTGAGCGCTGGTCACACTCCCCAAAGTGCCCAGGGGCCGGGGCTGACCCCTGTGACCTGGGCTCTGGAAAGGGTCGGCTACAGCAACTGTGGTGGAGTGAAGGAGACACAAGATGCCACGTCACATCCAACCTGCTAGACAGGAAATACGCAGGACACGCAGAAAATCAAAGGACTCAAACGGAGTTATAGTCAGGCCAGGGGATCTGATGTTTGTGGTTATTTCAGAAATCAGTGTGAAGTTATATGTAAAACAAAATGAGTTCCTTTGAAGAGAGTCTATATTCCAAACGCTTTAAGTAAAAGCTGTCTCCTCCCCATTCCCAAACATACAGACATTTCCCTGACTGACCGTTAGAAGTGTGTATTCGCCTATAAAAGAAAGAACGCGAAGGGCTGCCACAACCATCCTCAAAACGTACCTCCAGGCTCTAGGAGAGATCTGAATTGAGGAGACCACAGGCCATAACAGGAGCATCCAGAAGCCAAGGTTCTAGTCTAAAAAAGCCAAATGTGGGGGTGGATTCTGAGGGCCCCACTGCTTGTCTGATGGAATACGATGTGACGGATGAGTCAAGTGACTCGGGTTCATTTTCATTTCTTTATATAGACTACACATACATACATATGTAAACATATACACACATACAAATGCATATACATAAACACATATGCACACAGCCATCTATATACGCACAAATGGACATTTGCATGAATCTGATTGCCCTACAAAGTTATCCTTTAAATACATTTGAACAAACAACTCCAAACAGACACCAAATGAACACACCAGGCAAGAGAAAGTCATCCTCACGGACAGGGTCTGCTATTTAAACATCTGATTCCTGGCAAACAAGCATTCCTTCCAGAGCATCACCCCCCAAGCTCTCTGGGAAGCGATCAAGGACCCCTGGGCTGTCGGCCGCATACCCAGAAACTCGTAAAGGGACTCCTCTCCACGGTGCCCACAAGAGGCCCGGGTTGCACCCTCTCTCTCAAGAGGATGGTGCAGGCCTGGCTGGACGGGGGCACTCAGTCCACAGGGCAGCCAGCAGCCTTGCATCACGGCCCAGAGTCCCTCGTGGGGAGGGGGATTCTGTTCGTAACTCAGCTTTCCTAGGGTCCAGCTGATCCATCACGGTGAGAGCGCTGAGTGGACCAAATCAGCTCAGGGGTGAGGTCTGCCCTTTAAACACTGAAGCAGCTGTTCACTCCACCCCTGTCTGCTTCCCTCCCCGTCAGCCAAGTACTTCATGCCCAGAAAGGTCCCAAGGTTTCATAAGCCAGATTTCTAAAACCCTGCAGCCTGCCACTGAATGTGGGCACTGGCAGGGACGAACTGGGGTCCTCTGTTACAGCTGTGATCCCTGCCAGCAAAAGTGAACGGGTATCGGAAAGAGGGAGCCCTCGTGAGCATCCAGGTAGGAGCCTTCACACCGATAACCAGGTACCAGCGAGGCCTCGCCAGGGGTAGGTGCTCACCCTGGTCCCCCCACGCCCTCCCCGACGTACTCCCCCTAAGAAGCTTGAGGAGCTGTGAATGGTAAGACCCACTCGCATGTCACAGATGGGGACTCTGAGAAACTTGCTCAAGGGGACAGAGCTAATCATGCAGGGCCAGGCTCTGAACCCAGCTGTCTGGCCACAGCTGCTGTGCCCAGAACTCTCACTCTCCACCTTTCCGGCTAAGCTCAGCCCCTACGTGCGTCTTCAGCTGTTTACAGAAAGCAGCCCCTTTCCCCAAACTATCAAACTGGGACCACAACCAAAAAAATTAATCTCTAGTTTTTAAAATATCAAAACCTTAAAACGTATAATTAAATTAATCATCATAAATTCCTTTTTAGCACTGAGAGTTGGATTTATAATATCATTTTCAAACCTCTCTGTGAGATTTAAATATTTTATAGCATATGTGAGTTAGAGGGAAGTGTGTCTAAGGGCTTAAATATCGCTGGAGAGCAGCAGACTTTGACAAAAACTGTAGCACAACTGTTTCTAAGGTAGTTTGTAAAAATTATTTATTTCCATACCAGTTAATTATGATGGGAGTCTTTGTTGAATGCACAAGCATTAAAAAAGTGCCGATATTTTATGCATCTTTAACTGGAGCGTGATTCCCCGCAGCGCACTGGTAACTCCTTGACATTTAGCATTCACTCACAGCAACCGTAATAAGGGGTTTGATTGCTTCCTTTGCAGATGCAGTAATTTAATAACTGTGATCAGTTGCATAAATTTCCTATACAACCATCTTAAGTTAGCCACATTAAAATTAAGCAAAATTGTAATCTGTTGACAGATTATTGCTACTGAACAATTCTCCTAAAAGCATTTCAGATTAGCAAGTGCCACGAGCATTTGTGTTTTATACGCTGGTAAAAAAAATACGGCAGCTTCCCCCTTCCCAGCCCAACCTCCAGTCAACCCCCCTACCCACATACACAGACGCCGCAATTTCATGAAATTCTATGCTTTCTGCTAAATCTCCTGCACTGTTGATTTGGTTATTTGAAATGTTTTGTGGGGTGAATTCTGCTCTCTGGATAGGGGTTTAAAAAAAGCGGCATGTCAGTTTCTTCTTCCTTTCTTCCCAGTGATTTCCTTTATGCAACTTCGCATCCATTGCCTTTGAAGGAAACCTCCTAGCATGGAGCTCTTATGAATAAAATGACTGCGTTCCCCAGAGCAAAGGAAAAGTGCTAATTCCACACCTTACTTGGAAAAAGGTGAAGAATGCCCGGCTTCCTCTGAGGGAGGCATCCTGACTTCAGGAGACAACACAGAAGCCTTCTGTTCAGTCGCTCAAGAGCCCCTTACCAAGTCTGTATAGGTGAAAAGACAAGAGGCTTCCACGGGCAGGTTTTACCTATAGCATGGTGATAAAGAATAGAAACAGTGCCCTGGCCCGCTCTGTTTAGAAGCAAAGGGAGACCCGATCTCCTGCTTTGTGCCCTGTGAGTTGACTTTTCAGAGTAATGTTTAGCCAAGCAGGCAAGTCAGGAATAACTGTTTCTGATACTTCCCAGCAAATATCTTTAACCATCTGTTTACACTTGCCAAATATGCTTCCAAGTTTCCAATTTTATCAGTATATAAAAAGAATATCTGTTTTTAAAAAAATTCGTAAATATCTTGTGATGCATCTTTACATAATTCAAGAGAAATTAAAAAAAAAAATTTCTCACTTGAAAGCCAGCATGAGCACGGATTTGTTTAAACTTTCATTTACATAGAGGTTTGGGGGTGGAAGCCACCAAAGGGGGTGTGGGCTTTTTTGCAGGGCAGGGTCAAATGTCAAAGGTGACTGCCTGCCTGTCAGAGGAGCAGTGTGCCCTCCCCCCACAGCAAATGACCGAAAACATGGCGGCCTGGTTCCCAGGACGGCCCTGCATATGCAGCCTGTCACTTCAGATGGAGTTGCGAGGTGTCTCCCAGACAGGTGACGTGCTGGGGCCAGGCTGCAAGCTTCCTGCAGAGCAGAGACCACTTCTGAGCTTGACAAATTGGATGGGACTTCACTACCAAATTTCCTGCCAAGAGGCCTCACAGTCAAATGTCTGTCTTCTTCTCATCACCAAGGAATGATGCTACCACTCTGACATAGTGTCTCCGGTACTTAAAGATAGAGTTAATGCAGAATGATCGAGAAACGTGAGGCCTATGAAACTTTCAAGAGCCATGCAAAAGCGACTCCTTGATCCTGAGAGGGTACATGTGTGTGCACATGCATGTGTAGGTGTCCACGTGTGTGTGTGTGCACGTGTGTGTAAAACCACAATTCTCACTAGGCAGTAGAGAACCTAGCTTTCTGCTGCTGCCACCGTTACCTGCAATTCTTTATAATAAATTGGAGATACCCTGGGCTAGGTTTGTTTGCTTCTAATTATAACTAATTATGTTTCTAAATATGTTCTTTAGGGTTACCACATGTATAAAAATGGGGGTAGGAAAGAAAGGAAATGCATCGGGATTACAAAAAGAAAGAGAAACATACTAATTAGCTAACTAGTGTACTCATTTCAATGTTTAATAATATTTTTTAACATTGCAGCATACGCTGCAGAATAAAAAATTACCCACAGCACCACCTGTGCATCCCCTGGGACAGGAGGATTTACAGTTCTCTCCTGCAGTTTCTGGAGCCCTTGTTTCCAAATATTTCTTTGAATATTTCTTTGTATTTCACCCCGTCCCACCCCCGCAAATTAAAAACAAAAACAAGAAAAGATAGTAAATTTTGTTTCCCACCAAAGCCTTTTAAATAACATCTCTACAAAGCCCAACTTAATTACATAACTCAAGGGAAAAAAATAGCATTTATTTCCATAATTTTGGAAGCTGTCTCTACCCATTTCTGTATGTGTAAACTGTAGTGCTGACTGCATGAACAGCCAGTGTCCACCCTGCTCCCTCAGCCTGGGTAGGAACTGGTGTCATTGTTCTTTTTTCCATCTGCTTGGGCTTCTGCTCACCCTGTATTCTGGGAAAGTTCTGGGCTTTGTGTGGCCTGTGATGGGCCCAAGTGCATACGTCTGGGAAGACAGGAGAAGATGGAGTGATGCAGAGGATACAGAGACATGCAGGTCAGGGCCAAGGGGCCAGCCCACCCTCCTACCTGTAAACGTAACATCTCTCCGCCTGAGCAGAATGCAGGGGCAGGGGTGATGCCCCATCAGGATCCCACAGTTAAAACCAGGTAATGGCCAAAGCCAAGGGTGCCCCATCAGCCCCTTGGGCTTGCCTCCTTCCAACTCCACTTCTGACTGCGGGTCAGTCGTACACAAACAAAGCCTTAACAGAAATGTTACCGAGGACATAATAGCCATTTCCAATGATAATACACAATTTTAGCACTGACGCTTAGCTGATTTAGGTGTTCGGCCAACGTGTCAAGCAGCCTGCCTTCCTTAGGCGGGCCTTTAATGGGTAACTGGCAGGCCCTGGCAGCCTTATTTCTGTTTTAGATTTGGTTTGTCATTGGGTATCCATTACCTGCCATTCATCTTTGATCTCTTTGGACAGGCCTGATCAAAAGATGTCATTTGACCCACTCCACTTGGCAGAAACTTATATGACTCTCATAAAGGGGCCACCCCAGCTATAAATAAAATGACATTATTATTTTTCTGTCCTATCATGTAGAAGAGACAATTATGATAATGCAGTGTCTGTCATCGGGAACCCAGCAAATTGCTAGCTCTCACGCAACTGTTTAGCTTTCTTATTTGTTTTTTGTCTGTTTTCCTCCATTTCAAGTTGAAAATAAAGCAGAATTGAAATCTCTAATGCTCTGCCTCTCACTCCGATGGTCTCGGGGCTTCTTCCCATGGTACTGACATGCAGGTGTGGCTACCAGCTTGTCTGTCAATGGTGGGTGGTGGTTACGGCTGTGTTGGCAAGGCTAGGCAACTATGGGACAAGGTTCGTCCTTCATTTCGTGTTTTGAAAACAAGCTAATCCCTGAAATTAGAACTGAGAGATATTACTGCCAGTAGATTAAAAATCATGGCCAGGGTTTATTGTGTCCTTAATCAAGTCAAAAAAAGAAAAATGCATGGGAACTTTCACCCAACAAGCAAAAGAGAGACGGCTCAGAAGTCACTGCCAGGGAGCCCACAGCTTGGGGGGCACAACCGGTCCGACTGTTTGTTCCCTTCTCCAGTTGGACCAACAATATGGGCTCCATCCCTGTGAGACTGGCTCTCCATCCTTCCTGGAAATGGAGGTTTGGGTGCTTCCAGGGTCTGCTTCCTTCCCTGGGCGGTTGAGAGCTCTGTGGGAACCCAGGGGTATGGTAAAGTGACAGCTAACCCAGTAGTCATTCTCTGATAGCCTGATGCCCATGTGCACCAGAGACAGCAATCCTCCACCCACTTTGTGCCAGGAATCTGCCCTGCTCAGTGGTCTCCACCCAATCGATGCTCTTGCTTGGGAGCAGAGAGCAACAGGGACACACCATCAAAAGACCCCTGCAGAAATTCTGGCTGTGGCTACTCAGAATCATGTTATTCTAGAGCAAAGGAGGTACCAGGGATCTTACAGATAGGCACCAAGTCCAACACTTCATTTGATAAAGGAGGAAACAAGGCCCAAAGAAGGGACAGAAATGCCGGAAGGCGCCCCGGGGAGTTAATAGCAGAGCTGAGACCAGAATCCAAACCTCCTACCTCTGCAGTTGGGGCCCACCCCCCATGACAGGGCCATCTGCACCACCAAGAGCCATCCTAAGATGGCCGCCTGCCATCTTCTCCAAGGCTGGCCCTGGAGCTCCCCTTCTGTGAGCTGATGACCAGGACGCTGTTAATCTGTAGGGCCTGCTGCTCTTCCCCGCTGCCTCTGGAATACAGGCTGATTGGAGTTTTGCTTGGCATGAAGATACACACAGTGTCTCTGGTCATTCCAGCAGAGAGCATGTCAGTGGACAACCATTTATTCAGTGCCCTGGGTTCAGGACTTGTCCATCCTAAGGCCTCCCAGTGCCACCAACACCCATGCTGGTAACGGGGTTCGGGCTGACCCCCGGAGAGGATGAGGCGGTGGGTGGGTGGTAAAAGAAGGATGGAAGGGAGAGAGGGCACAGATTCTGAACTCCTTGCCTGCAAGGAGGAATGTGGCCTCTAGCTGGGCTCAGATCAGTTGGGCTGTACCTTGTCTGCAACCATGTGGACAGAATATATTCTAAGTACAGGACCCCAAGGCAGGGCACCTCCACCCCCTGATGGAGCAGGGGCCCTGAATGGAGACTCACTTTGAGGAAGATCACATCTGGGTGATTTCATGGCTTTGGAACCATCAAGTCAACAAGAACGAACATTCTGGATTAGCAGAGGAATCAAGAAAGTTCTGGAAATAGTCCCCAGACCCGGAAGTCTAGGTAGGAAATAATGAGTGTAGAAAGCACAGCACTCCCCTAGTCATCCCAGTGTAGCTTGTCTTGCAAAGCACTAGACAATGGGGCACAAAGAGGAAAGATGGTTCTCAAGACTGTTGTTGGCATATTATTCCCTTAAGACTCAGCTTGGGCACCCTCCTTTCAAGAAGCCATTCCTAGTTTTCTCTCGCCTCCTGGGATGAGTGAGGCATCCCTCCTCTGTGCTCCCATCCTGCTTACTTCCTTCTCCAACATGGTACCCACATCGGAATTACCTGTTTCTGTCTGCTGTATCCTCCACACTCTGACCTCCTTGAGGACTTCCTATCTGGGTACCCACTGCACCTTCCAGCACTGGCCAGAGCAGATGCTCAATATACATCCACTCAATTTGTTCCAATGACTACAAAACACATGCTCCAGTAAGCTGGTGCCCTCAGAGCAATCTGTGATTACACGAAAACACACACAAGTTCATTTTCCTTCTTTGGGCTTGAGCAACGTCTCCCCCATCCCCAGAACCCAGGGTCCCATTCATCACGCTGTCACATCACAGTCTGCCAAGCCTCTACTTTAGTGCCCCAACCCTCTCTCCTGTCTGTCCCCCATCCTGGTCCCAGATAATGAGCCTCTCTTCCCTATAAGCTACTTTTCAGATGCCAATGGATGGAAAAGTGAAGACTCAGATTTGAGTGAATCAAAGCAGAGAGTGTGGGGTCACCAGAGGAAGAAAATCACAGTCTTCCTTCATCTCCCCAAGCAGGTGAGCTCCAAGGGATTTGGGGCCATTCCACATGCATTTTGTTTTTCTTTTTGTTATAATGCTGATCCCAGGTACTGGCATCCAGGGTGGCTTGCAAGTATCTGCTACAATGATGAGTGGATGGGCCTGTGGGTCCAGTGCTCAGGGCCAGAAGGAGAATAAACCCAGGGAAAAGGTTTAGGTGAGGTGGTGGCTCTCGGTGGTGCAGATGGCATGATGCTAACGGACCCTAGGATCTCACGGGCCCTTCCGCGAGATTCTTCCACTCTGTCGTGAGCAGCTGGAGGACTTGGGCAAGTTACGAAAGCTTCTGAGTCTTCATCTATAAATTGAGAATAAAAGTACCCTCTTCTGAGAAATGTTGTTAATGGCATTATACATTTAACACAGTGCCTGGCACGTGGTAAACATTCAATAAGGAACAGGTGTTTTTGGTTATAGATATTATGCTTTCCATGAGCAGGAAAGATCCCTGCAGTGACAAGAAAGGGCAGAATCTGCACGGTGACAAGAGGATCAGTCCCTCCACTGGGCCCAGCCCTTGTACCTTCAAGAGTCATTAAACGTCCAGGAAACGCTTGCCCGTGCAATCAGCTCAGCTTCTTGAGCCAAGGAGGGTGGTTGCCTTGGCAGTGTGGGTACTAAAAACCTTTCTCCATCCAAAATCCTCTCCCCATCTCGGGCTACAAATTCCACCAGCCGCAAGCCAGATAGACTCTGGGCTAAGCACTGCCCTGTTTTGGCTACTCTTACAAAAAGCCATTATGGGTGGAGAAGATTGGGATGGGAGTATGGAGGGAGGCTGGAGGATAGGGAGGGTTATGTATTAATCCACCCAACAATCTGGCTGTGGATGTATTAATCAAATCTCTCTCCTCTCCCTCCCTCCACCCTCCCTCTTAACTCTGAGGACAGATCAGGGGCATTCATGTCCGGGGAGGTGGCACAGAGTGGAGGGAAAAAACAAACAGGGACCAGACAGGGGCTCCGAAGCCTGGCTGTACCCTGGACGGCCCTTCTCACCCAGGATAGTCTTCAAGGTGGGAGGCAAGAAAAAGGGGTGAGGGTCTGTGGCCTCCGACTGCAGAGGCTTGTTCCTTGTAGGAAGAGAGGCCATGGACCTACAGAACGCCCCAGTACAGGGGATGAAATGGAGAGAAGGTGCGGGGCACGTGTCTCTGCCCCACTCACAGGCTCCACACCAATGCGCGGGGTCCACGGGCCAAGCAGGAGTACCGGAAGATGAGATACTGTTGAAGGTCCACACAGGGCAAAGAGGTGGGATAGGAGGTGGGCAGCGTGGCCATCCCCTCTGCATCCTGGCCTCTCCATCTCATTGCCTTCAAGCCTCAGTGTCCTCATCTGTAAAAGGGGACGGCGATGCCAGGTATTCCCAGGGCTGCTATGAGAGGGGCGACAGATGAGAAAAGTGTTTTGCACGTTGTTATGCGCCATGCACACCGCTGCTTTTAGCGAGGCCTGTCCTTCCCTCCCATGGCTGGAAATTATGCATCGGCAGACTGTGGTCAGAGAAATGCACAGAGCCACAAAAGGAAGATCTAAAGCTGTGCTGTCCATGTGACTATTTAAGTTTAAATTAAAATTAAAGAAATCTAAAATTCAGCTCCTCAGCTGCACTTGCCACCTTTCAAATGCTCAACGGTCACAAGGGGTGGACACCTCAGAGCAGGACACTTCCATCCCGGCAGACAGCTCCCTGTCTGTGCCGGTCGTGGGGTCCTCTCCTTTTGTTTCCCTGAACCCTCTGGCTCTCGGATGTCCTCCCTCTGTCTACCCTCTTCAGAAAAGACACTTGCCTCTAGAAATAGTCCTCAACCCTTTGGGGACTGAGGACCCCTTTGGGAACCCAACAGAAGTCAACATTCACTGAAATCCAGACTATCTCGCCGTGTGGGATGAATCCCACCAGTAGTACGAGAACATATCAGGTGGTTCACCTTGAATCTCACGGTAATAAATTACGCCCTCATCCGTTCTGTCTTTTTCCTTCTGATTATTTCAAGGAGAAAGTATCGGGGAGGTGCTGTTGGTCTTTAACACCTCCCCGACACTGGTTAATCTTCCCTTTTTAAAAAGAGAGATAAGGCATGCGACTCATAGGCAGGCAAGAGAAGCCAACTAGAATTTAATGACATTGTTTGATTTCACTGCATTTATTTTTATGGTTATTTTCTCTTTATGGCAAGTGATTCTAGGCTTCATTTATAGGAGTAACACAGTACACTTTCATTTTAAAAATAAATTTATTTGAGTTAAAGCGTGTATAAGTAAGAACGTTTAGGCAGCACGTGTGGTATGCCGGTATGTCAAACAGCATGGCAGGTTTGGGACACAGGATGCTGTACCTGCTCGGGGCAAGTAACAGGCACAGAAGGTTCTGGAGGGGGCTCTGTACTCCTCCCATCCCTAGACCCGGCCCACAATGAGGGATCTGGTCCCCCAGTTAATAAACAGCATTGCTATTTCAGACTTCTAAGCACCCAGACTTGTAAGGGAATTTTGCAGGCTCCTTTTTAAAAGATCTGAATTTCCGCTTTGGGGAGGTTGCAGATCTCAAACCTCAATATTAATAAATATGCTAATAAAAATGTAAAATTTGCAATGAGCTGTTATCAATTAAAGACAGGATGCTTCATAGCCGATTTACGGCTCCTGTGAGTGGCCGCTGACCAGAGCCTGGCCACTGAGTCTGCAGGGCTGGAAGGACAGCACCAGGGTCTGAAATATGAGCGTGTCATTTCTGGATCCAGGGTACCTGGCAAGAACACTGGCAGTGACGTTCCTGGCATCGCATGCTACTGGCCCACCGGGCTGTGGAAAAACTTCCTGTCCCTACACATCTGCCAGTGACACACATCTATCTCTCCCAGACACCCAGGAAACTGGCAGCAACGTGGGAGGTTGCCCTGACTTCGAGCTGATGGGCTTCAGGTCAGATGAACATTCTGATGCTTGGCTGCTGCCATCTGGACACGAGGAGGATCCTGGGGGCTGAAGGACCCCTGCCCCTGCCAGGATAGGTCCCCACCCAAGCCGAGCGCTTCTGAACCAGGCACTATCAGAAATGGGCGCTAAGGGAAGGGAATCAAGCTCAGAGTCCGGACACCTGGTCCTGGCCCGACACACTAACCAGCATGTACTTGGGGTCAATGACTGGTGTCCACGTGCCTCAGGGTTCCCCTGTAAATCAGGTAATACCTTCATCCTGGGTAATGGCTGTTCCCACAGTGCCCAACACCAAGTGAGCTCTCTCTCTTGGTCCCCATCCCCATGCCCATGTCTGGGGAATTATACAGTCCCTGGCCCCTTTGGACCTGCCTCGTGGGTGACTGCTGGGCGCCCACGACCCAGTGCGACGGTGCTTTGTGGATGAGGTTGACATGATGACCTGGAGCTGCCTCCTTGGGCTCTGACAGAAACCAGGAAGGATGCCTCTCTCCCCACAGCCAGGACTAGAGGGCTTCTTCCCCTCCAGTTTGCAAGAGAGACAGGAAGCAGGAGGCCCAGCTACAGCCATGCCCACTCCCCTGCCAACTGATGCTGTAGGAGCAGGGCCGGCACTCTCTCCGGGCAGACAAGGGTGTTTCCAGCACCCGTGAGAGCACGTGGCAGCGAGGGACATCAGCCACCCCTGCAAGGGAGGCTCTGCGTGATGCTGAGAAACCGTGAGACAGGACAGTTGCACCTCTGCGGCGGGGCTCTGCCTGCACTGTGCTCCAACACCAGTCAGCCGCCTGGCCCCTCACCTCCTTTAGCCTAACCTTCTCTGGGCCCGGTTTCTGATGGGGTTTTGAATCATTTCTAATGAGAGGATTTCACAGCCCCTTGTGAGACTACATTCTTGTGCAGACCTTGTAATTTGAGTGATTGTGAATTGTTCTGAGTGCCAGATTTGTATTTTGCAAAAGATCAGGATTTTATTCATATCG